>NC_052098.1:4972500-5075000 GCF_015852505.1 Tachyglossus aculeatus | reverse complement strand
CAGCATAGATGAGCCCTGGTCTCAGCAGGGAGGCTGAAGAGGACCCTGGAGGAGAAAGGGGGAAACCGAAACAACCTGAGGAGCAGCATGGCCTAGAGGAAGGAGCACGGGCCTGGGAGCCAAAGGACCTGGGTCCTAATCCTGGCTCTGCAACTTTGCCTTCTGAGTGTCCTTGGGCAAGTCACTAAACTTCTCTGTGCCTCAGTTTCCTCATCTGTAAAGTAGGAACTCAATACCTGTTCTGCCTCCCCTTTAGACTGTGAGGCAGGGATTGTGTCTGAGCTGGCTATCTTGCACCTACCCTGGTGCTTAAAACAGTGCTGGACACATAGTGAGCACTTAACAAATACCATGATAACGATAATGATTAATAACAATAATCTGGAGGTAAAAGGGCATCAGGTCACAAAATGGCAATTGGCTCTTTTCTAGGGCTGTGGGCTTTAGTGATGTTTGGCAACGAGGTCTGAAGTTCCCCCAACAAGGTCCCAGCTGCAGGTCCCAGAAAGAAAAAAGCTGAGGTGATCCAGAACCAGACACCTCAGGGCTTCCAGATGTTTGTGATGCTCAAAGGCCAAATGGGTGTCCTTTATCAGTTTTTGAGATTTTGGTGAGTGGAAGCCATCCTAATCAGAACTGTCACATGCATGTCTGAGTTACAGTGTGTCTGACTCACCTGATCCCCAATAGTTATTATTATTATTTATTGCTACCATTATTATATTTGTTAAGAGCTATGTGTCACTATCCTAAGGGCTGAGGTAAGTACAAGTTAATCAGGTCAGATACAGTCCCTGATAAAGTTGGGGCTCACAGTCTAAGCAGGAGGGAGTAGGACTGAATCCCCATTTGACAATTGAAGAAACAGAGGCACAGGGAATAATAATAATTATGGTATTTGGTAAGCACTTACTATATGCCAAGCACTGTTCTTAGCGCTGGCACTGTTCTAAGTGCTGAAGTGATTTGCCCAAGGTCACAGAGCAAGCACTTGGCAGAGCCTGGATTAGAACTCAGGTTCTCTGACTCCAAGGCCTGTGCTCTTTTCACTAGACAATGCTGCTCATATGGATAAAATTATCTTTTGAAATTGTACCATGTCCATATCACGTGATTCTTCTCAGATTCTTCTTAGTTCTCTCATAATATGTCAGATCCTCGGAATTTCTTCTCTAGGACAAGGGGGCTCCACTTCATGGGAATTAGTCTCGCTTGTTCTCTGATGTCCCATCTACTGCCAGCAGGTCAAGGAAAGTTGATGTTTACTTTCTTTAAAGTGGCCCCAACAGCTGTTGGTGAGCATTGGCTGACAGACTGCTGCCTGATGCAGTTGAATCTGGGCATAGCAGCTGCATCGCATCTCCTGCAGACAGCTGAAACAATCTTTGTGTGTGGTCTGAGACTGCACTCTAATCATAGTGAGAGTAGGAATGACAGGAAGAAAACCATCATCTCCATCCACAAGAAGTCAAGTACCAGCCCCGTGGATCATGCTAAGTCCAATGCCAGAATGGCTGTTGTCATCAACATCCTCTTGAAAGACAACTTTTCTTTCACTTCAAGGTTGAGACTACAAGGGTAATCTATATTCCTATTACCTAAGAAAATACCCTGTTTTAGGGTGGTTCCATGCCTTGGGACATGTCAGTCAGTTGTATTTATTAAATGCTTACTGTGTGCAGAGCACTGTACTAAGCACTTGGAGAAAACAATATAACCAATGTAACAGACACATTCCCTGCCCACAACAAGTTTACAATCTAGAGGAGACTGGCTACTGCCATTTTTTCCATGCCTCCTCAATTTTTCAATTTCAAGCACGAGACTTTCTTTCTGGAGGACATGGTGGATAGTACCATTTTCATAATCTTGGTTCCTTTTTTCTTAAAAATATCTAGAGTAGTTTCATCAGCTCCACCTACAACCCTCACTCAACATCAAATATATAGGACCAAATTACCAACAATGAAGTCCTGGAATGTAGTCAGCTCACTGGCAATCAATCAATGGTATCGATTGAGTGCTTACTCTGTGCCGGACACTGGACTGAGATCTTGGGAGAGTACAGTACAATGGAGTCACTTGACATATCCCTGCCCCTAAGGAGCTTGCAATCTAGTGCAAGTAATGTTCACAGCAACACAGCTCCTCTGAATGAGGCATATGAAGAGAATGGATAATATATAATAATGATGATGATAACTGGGGTACTTGTTAAGTGCTTACTGTGTGTCAAACATTGTACTAACTGCTGGAATAGATACAAGTTGAACAGGTCAGATGCAGGCCCCATCCCACATGAGGCTCACAGCGTAATTAGGAGGGAGAGCAGGCATTTCACTCCCAATCTACAGATGATGAAACTGAGTCACAGAGAAGTTAAATGATTTGTCCAAGGTCACACAGCAGAGAAGTTCATTCATTCATTCATTCAATCGCAGTTGTGGAGCCAGGATTAGAACCCAAGTCCTCTGACTTCTGGGCCCGTGCTCATTCCAATAGGCCATTCTGTCCCTGAAGGACACAAGCCAGCCTGGTGGGCAGAAACCTGGAAAGGGTTTGCTCTCTTAGAGCAAAAGGTTCATGAAGATCAAGAGGCAGAGTCATAGACAGGACCGATGTGGGACAAATCCACAGTGACGATATGTATCTGTACTCACCTAAAAATAATAATAATAATAATAATAATTATGGTATTTGTCAAGCACTTACTATGTACAAAGCACTGTTCTAAGTGCTGGGGGGATACAAGGTGATCAGGTTGTCCCACATGGAGCTCACAGTCTTAATCCCCATTTTACAGATGAGGTAACTGAGGCACAGAGAAGTTAAGTGACTTGCCCAAAGTCACACAGCTGACAAGTGCCAGTGCTGGGCTTAGAACCCATGACCTCTGACTCCCAAGCCCAGGTTCTTTCCACTTCGGTTCCACATCCATCTTTTTAGCCACTCTCACGCAAGCGGGTACTACCTCACTGTCAGTAGGATCATCTGTGAAACTGAAGGCCAGGTGTATATACAGATAAAGGTACAATCCATTGAATTATTCAACTACATTTCTTCATTGAAAATTTGCTACCAACCAAACACCGTTCCATATAGATGGGGCCTTCGGAATTGACCAGAGCCTGAAAAGAATGGAAAGCCACCCCTCGGAAGGAAAAAAAAAACAAAAACGCACACCATAATGGAAAAATGGCGATTTTTCCTACCTCATTTGTCTTCCCTTTCTAATAAATGAACTTTCTTTACAGAGAAGGCTATTAAAGATCGATTAGAGCAGCTATTTATCATTCATCCAAGAGTTTCAAATCACCTCCCCATTTGAGAACTGAGGTCCAATTGAGAAAGCCCAAAGCCGAGGCCGAGGCTGAGTACCGATTTGCTGAGCTTTTCCCCGTAATCATACCTACCTTTCTACTTTTTAACTGTAAGGCAGAACATCCAGATGCAGTAGGAGATGGAGTTTCATGTTTCAGCAGGGTCTATTCTAATCTTTCATTAAATGGAGGAAGGAATGTTCATTGCCACCTATTGATTAAAATGCAGAATTGAAAACGCTGCCCCGGAATTTGCATAGGAGGAAATCTGAGCTGTCCCAGATGACAAGCTATTGTTTTCCTGTTCATCGTTTCCACTTAAAATTGCAAGTGTGCAGATTCTTTCTTTGTGTTTGACAAAATTTGTATAATTATGCTAACTTTAAAAGAGTCTAAATATATAATAAGCAGTAAAAGACACAGATGTGTTCATCGAATGGGCATTGCTCTTTGATGAGCAAAGGACAATTAAGTCAGTGGACATTTCACTGTTGGAGATTCATTTTGGTGGTATTTACCAATCTGTGGTATTTATTGAGTGCTTACTGGGTGCAAGGCACTGTACTAAGCTTTTGGGAGAATACAAAACAACAGAATTAGCAGACATGTTCCCTGTGCATATATGAGTTGATTTTTGGTACAATTGTTGAGGAAGAATGACCATTTTATTATGCTTTCCAATCCCAAGTAGTCTGATTCCTTTTTGCCTTGTTTTGGTATCGTTACCCACCTGCATGTTGAAATTTTCCCATAATCATAAGCTTGTCAGATTTTAATACTGCTGCAATGAGTCTGTTTCTTTCTCTTCAGTACTTGTCAGTGTTGACGCATGCATGCTGGTGATGGAAGCAGAGCACTTTTTTTTATTTCAGAAGCCTACACAGCCTGATCGCCTCTACTTTTAGATTGATTTGGAAGGCCTGAGACTAAGGACATTTCTCAGGCACCGGATTTGCAATCGGAAGAAAGGAGAAGCTTGGGTCCTGTTTTCGTTAGCATTTGCCAGACAGTATTCTTATGTTCCAGGTAGGGGCTCTTTAAGTTTGATAATTGGCTATTGGCTGGATCCCTGCAAGATTCAAGTCCACCAGGAGCAATTCTCCAATGAACATAATCTGTTCATTGACTGTGAGCCCACTGTTGGGTAGGGACTGTCTCTATATGTTGCCAATTTGTACTTCCCAAGCGCTTAGTACAGTGCTCTGCACACAGTAAGTGCTCAATAAATACAATTGATGATAATCTGAGTGAGTGACAAAGATGGAATTTTTCAACCACCTTGTTTGCCCCTTTCCTCAAACAGAGTATATTGTGGAAGGATGCACAAAGGAAGCAATGTGGATAAGTGTATAGAACATGGGCCTGAGGAGTCACAGGACCTGGGTTCTAATCCTGCTTCTGCCACTTGCCTGCTGTGACTTTGGCTGAGTCAGTTCCCTTTTCTGTGCCTCAGTTTCATCATCTGTAAAATGGGGATTAAATTCTTCCCCTTCTAACTTAGACTGCGCCCCATATGGGACAGGGACTGTGTCCGACCTGACGAACTTGTATCTTTCCCATCGCTTAGAACAGTGCCTTACACATACTAAGCACTTAACGGATACCATTTCTTTTTAAAAAAGGGTACAGTCTGTGATAGTGCTCCTGAATGAAATAGGTGCTCAATAAAGCCTGTTAAAAGGTGATGTTCCTTACAAGGTTCATTATGCTTTCAGGTTTCATAATCTGATGTTATTGTACTCTCATAAGTGCTTAGGACAGTGCTCTGCACATGGAAAGTGCTCACTAAATATGATTGATTAATTGATGCTCTAAACTCACATCAAACAATAGCAACCAACCAATACAAGGCAAAATGACACCCGCACCTCATAGATGGTTCAATGTTAGTCAGTTCCTCCTAGCTGTGATTAATTCTAGTGTCGGTCTCCCCTGATAGTTTGTAAGTTCTTTGAGGGCAAGGATTGAGTTTACTAACACTACTGTACTCTCCCAAATACTCAGTTCAGTGTTCTGAACAGATTAAGTGCTCCATAACTACCAATGATTGATTGAATGATTGAACGAAGACACCTACGAGGAAATATGAAGCATCATAATCCTCAAAATAGACCTGTTCTGAAAATTATCAGTTCATAATTTCTTTAATACATATCCTGTCATACTCAGGTTTGCTTATGTGAGCATTTATTGGCATCTTAGTGTTGACACGCTTTATGAGTGGAATATTACTTTATATTGAATTGGGAACTTGAAGCAAGAGGAAACTCTGAACTGAGAAGACAACAGAAATAAATGGAACCATAGAAATAAGGTTACATCTCCTCCAAGAGGTCTTTTCCAATTAAGCACCCTCAACCCCACTGCACTTATGTACATATCTTTAAATTATATATTCTAAATTATTTGTTTCTATTAATGTCTGTCTCCCCCTCTAGACTGTAAGTGGGCAAGAAATATGTCTACCAACTCTGCCGTTTTGTACTCTCCCATAGTTAGCACTTAATAAATACCTTAAAAAAAATAGCCCGAATGGTAGAAGCCACATTTTCAAATGAGAGGCAGGTATGCCATTAGCTATTCTTGTTGTAAATTTTCTAGCTTGTCTCAGACTGTTTTCTTTTGTGAGGCTAATGGATGGCTTGGGTGGGGGGGGAACAATCAATCAGTGGTATTTATTGAATGCTTACTATGTGCAGAGCACTATACTAAGAACTTAGTGCATGACCAACTGTTCGTTCCCTTCCTCCATTACCAGCATACCTCATGGTCTAGGAGGAGGAAGAGCAGGAAGTTGTCCAAGACCAAGTGGGAGGCTGTTTGATTTTTTTTAATGGTATCTGTTAGGCACTTACTATGTGCCAGGCTCTGTATTAAGCACTGGGGGAGGTACAATTTTGTCAGGTTGGACAAAGTCCCTGTCCCGCATGGGGTTTGCAGTCTTAATCCCCATTTTACAGAACTCCTCTGCTCTTTCAGGGATGGAACTCCCCATGCCTGCAATCAGGTGGTCACCTGATCAACTTCCCCAGGAGGACTCTGGGTGGGGATATGGCTCCCCAAATGGCTGTCATGTCTGCTCGGCCCATCCCCACACATTTATGTGAGAGTCGCTCTAGGCACATTCGCCCCACACATGGACTCGTCCACTTAGAAAAGTATTGTTGCAATGAGCAATACTAGAAGCAGAGAGGCCTAATAGAAATAACATAATATTGATAATAATAATAATGGTATTTGTTAAGCACTTATTATACACCAAGCACTGAACTAAGCACTGGGGTAGATACAAGATAATCATGTCCCTCGTGAGGCTCACAGTCTAAGTAGGAGAGAGGACCAGGACTGAATCCCCAGTTTGCAGATGAGGGAACTGAGGCCCAGAGGAGTTAAAGTAACTTGCCCGTTGTCACACAGGTGTAAGTGGCAGAGCTGGGATTGGAACACAGGTTCTCTGATTCCCAGGCCCGTACTCTTTCCCCTAGGCAATACTGCTTCCTGACTCATAGGCCTGAGAGTTAGGGGACCTGGTTTCTAATCCTAGGTCCAACGTGTACCTACTGTGTGACCTTGGGCAAGTCATTTCACTTCTCTGTGCCTCAGTTTCATCATTCATATATGAGGATTCAATACCTGTTCACACAACCTCTTAGACTATTAGATCCATGTGGGAGAGGGACTGCATGTGACCCAATGATCTCAACTATCACAGTGCTTAGCAAAATGCTTGGTGTGTAGTAAGTGTTTAACAAATACCACTTCCAAAAGGATCTAACTTGTTCTCCAGAGAACCTGATACATTAGAGGGATTTGGCCGATGTGTACAGGTGAGAACAGTCTAGGAATGGAATTTTTTAATGCCAGAAGAGATTCTGGCATCCTTCTCCCTACCGTTTCCCAAATTGGGTGGGGGGTGAGGGGAGGAAGGGAGGTTGGGAAAACCAGCTCTTCACTGTGAATTTAACTCTTGATCCATTCTCTCTCGTTTATTCTTCTCACGAGGTTTTTTGGTCAGGATCTTGAAGAAAAAAAGCTAAAATGATAGTGCTAGAGGATCAGAGATTGGTTGTGCTTATGATTCATGCTCTGCAGCTCTGGTCATTATTATACTAAACTCTCAATTCTTATTCAAAGTAGATGCCCTGCAGCCAGTTAAATACTCTGAGCTCCCTGAACTCTGGGTTAAGAATCAGATTTCTGTGTCCTGTTTTCACCCCCCTGTTCAATTTCTTTTTCCTCATAGAGAGATACTTCATGTAGGACATCTAAATAGGTAAATTAATTTGTGAGCTGATTAACTCACATTTTATTGATTTCTTTTTTGCCTTTATTTACATGGGACTCCCTCAGCTGCTTGACAGTTTGGCCTAATTGTGTTTCCTTCTCTTTCTAACCAATTGCTGGAAGGGCACTGAATCACATTTTTCTGATCTGGTTAATCCAAATAAACCAGATTTAATAAGACCTAATAACAATACTTAGAATATTTGTTAAGCACACACTGTCTGCCAAGCAGTGTACTAAGCAAAGAGGTAGATACAAGATAATTCAATCAATCATCATCATCATCAATCGTATTTATTGAGTGCTTACTATGTGCAGAGCACTGTACTAAGCGCTTGGGAAGTACAAATTGGCAACATATAGAGACAGTCCCTACCCAACAGTGGGCTCACAGTCTAGAAGGGGAAGACAGAGAACAGAACCAAACATATTAACAAAATATAATAAATAGAATAGATATGTACAAGTAAAATAAATGAATAGAGTAATAAATATGTAGAAACGTATACATATATACAGATGCTGTGGGGAAGGGAAGGAGGTAAGACGGGGGGGACGGAGAGGAGGATGAGGGGGAGAGGAAGGAGGGGGCTCAGTCTGGGACGGCCTCCTGGAGGAGGTGAGCTCTCAGTAGGGCCTTGAAGGGAGGAAGAGAGCTAGCTTGGAGGATGGGCAGAGGGAGGGCATTCCAGGCCAGGGGGATGACGTGGGCCGGGGGTCGATGGCGGGACAGGTGAGAACAAGGCACGGTGAGGAGATTAGCGGCAGAGGAGTGGAGGGTGCGGGCTGGGCTGGAGAAGGAGAGAAGGGAGGTGAGGTAGGAGGGGGCAAGGTGACGGAGAGCCTTGAAGCCGAGGGTGAGGAGTTTCTGCCTTATGCGCAGATTGATTGGTAGCCACTGGAGATTTTTGAGGAGGGGAGTAACATGCCCAGAGCGTTTCTGGACAAAGACAATCCGGGCAGCAGCATGAAGTATGGATTGAGGTGGGGAGAGACACGAGGATGGGAGATCAGACGGGATAGGATGAGAGCTTGAACGAGCAGGGTAGCGGTTTGGATGGAGAGGAAAGGGTGGATCTTGGTAATGTTGCGGAGCTGAGACCAGCAGGTTTTGGTGACGGCTTGGATGTGAGGGGTGAATGAGAGAGCGGGGTCGAGGATGACACCAAGGTTGCGGGCTTGTGAGATGGGAAGGATGGTTGTGCCGTCAATTAGATCAAGACACAGCCTCTGCCCCGCATGGGGCTCACAATCTAAGGATTTTATTCAACCCAGTTTTGGGTAGCAGTGCTGAATGAACACAAGTGGAAACCAACCACATCTTGAATAACACAGTACCTTTGGGGCTTAGGAGACCAGGATGTTGAACAGCTTTCAGTCGACTGAGCTTTGCTCCCACGTTATTGTGCTCATGAATGCTCACTAGATCCTAAACTCTAGACTGTGAGCTCGTCTCTAGACTGTGAGGTGGTTCTGGGAAGGGAACGTATCTGTTTATTGTTTCATTGTACTCTCTCAACTGCTTAGTACAGGGCTTTGCACACAGTAAGTGCTCAATAAATATCATTGAATGAATGAGTGAATAAACTCACTGAGGTCCATAATGGTATCGCACAACCCTATTGTATTGAAATCTCCCAAGTGCTTAGTATGCTGCATTGCACACAATAAGCACTCAATAAATACGATTGATTGAATAATTCATATTCAGAGTCATACATTTGAAGGGATAGAAGATTGAGACTGTTGTTGGAGAGAAGGAAATATGGGAACCAGGCAGTTGATGATGACAAAACCTCAAGATGTCTATCGGCATGACCAGCACAGTGTTTGGAAAGCCAGAACATCGCCTCCAGAAAGAAAGGCATGGGGGAGGTCAGCCTGAAGACCAAGAGCAAAGTCCACTGGGCTTTAGCTATGACATTGAGGTCCTGCAACAATGGGGGATCACAGGCCCTGTGGTGATGAACATCATAGCTCAGATGAGATGGTCTGGTCATCTGGACAGGATTCCAAGGTGACCTTATTGGAGAGCTCAACACTAGAGATGGCCAGAGGAGTACTGATAATAATGAGATTTATTAGGTGCTTACTGTGTGCTGACCACTGTACTAAGCGCTGGGGTAGATACAAGATAATGGGTTGGACAGAGTCCCTGTTCTCTTGGGCCTCACAATCTAAGTAGTTTTCCTGCCTCCCTATTTGGTGATCTTTCCACTAGGCCACAATATTCCTCCATAAATATCATTGCCACAACACAGCAAACAAGTGGCAGAGCTAGGATCAACAAATGGCGGCTTATGTGGGACAGGAACTGTATCCACCCTAATTATTTTCTATCTTCCCCAGTGCTTAGCATAATGCTTGGCTCAAGTGAGAAGCAGTGTGGCCTAGTGGAGAGAAGCACTGGCCCAGGAGTCAGAAGGACCTGCGTTCTAAACTCCGCCACTTGTCTGTCATGTGACCTCGGGCGAGTCACTTCATTTCCCTGTGCCTCATTTCCCTCAACTGTCAGATGGGGAATTAAGACTTTGAGCCCCATGTGGGACATGGATGTGTCCAATATGATCACCTTGTATCTTCCCCACTGCTCAGAACAGTATCTGGCACATACTACGCACATACTAACCCACAGCCCTAGATCACTGCCACCGTCCGCCTCCTTCGCTCTTATGCTTGAGCTGCTGAATGCTGCTGGCGAAAGTCTAAACACCATGCCAACCTCGTTCACTTCATGTTTACCCTTTCCTGCCTTCACTCAGCCCTCTCATCTGCCAGGCAAAATTATTTCTCCTCCCTTATTGAAAGCCATGCTCATCATCCCCGTCAGCTCTTCCGTACATTCAACTCCCTTCTCAGGCCCCTGGTTCCTCCCCCTCCTCCTTCCCTCACACCCAACAATCTGGCCTCCTACTTCATTAATAAAATTAAATCCATCAGGTCTGACCTCTCCAAAGTCACTCCCCCTCCTTCTCCAACCCCCGGGCTCTCAACCCCTCTCTTGACCTCACCTCACCTTCTAGTTATCGCCCCATATCCCTCCTACCATTCCTTTCCAAATTCCTTGAAGGAGTCATCTACACGCGCTGCCTCGAATTCCTCAACACCAACTCTCTCCTCGACCTCCTCCAGTCTGGCTTCCATCCCCTACATTCCACGGAAACTGCCCTCTCAAAGGTCACCAATGACCTCCTGCTTGCCAAATCCAACGGCTCATACTCTATCCTAATCCTCCTCGACCTCTCAGCTGCCTTTGACACTGTGGACCACCCCCTTCTCCTCAACACGCTATCCAACCTTGGCTTCACAGACTCCGTCCTCTCCTGGTTCTCCTCTTATCTCTCCGGTCATTCATTCTCAGTCTCTTTTGCAGGCTCCTCCTCCCCCTCCCATCCCCTTACTGTGGGGGTTCCTCAAGATTCAGTTCTTGGTCCCCTACTGTTCTCTATCTACACTCACTCCCTTGGTGACCTCATTTGCTCCCATGGCTTCAACTATCATCTCTACACTGATGACACCCAAATCTACATCTTGGCCCCTGCTTTCCCCCCCTCCCTCCAGGCTCGCATCTCCTCCTGCCTTCAGAACATCTCAATCTGGATGTCTGCTTGCCACCTAAAACTCAACATGTTCAAGACTGAACTCCTTGTTTTCCCTCCCAAACCCTGCCCTCTCCCTGACTTTCCCATCACTCTTGACGGCACTACCATCCATCCTGTCTCACAGGCCCGCAACCTTGGTGTCATCCTCGACTCCACTCTCTCGTTCACCCCTCACATCCAAGCCATCACCCAAACCTGCCGGTCTCAGCTCCGCAACAATGCCAAGATCCACCCTTTCCTCTCCATCCAAACCGCTACCCTGCTCGTTCAAGCTCTCATCCTATCCCGTCTGGACTACTGTATCAGCCTCCTCTCCGATCTCCCATCTTCTTGTCTCTCCCCACTTCAATCTATACTTCACGCTGCTGCCCGGATTGTCTTTGTCCAGAAACGCTCTGGGCATGTTACTCCCCTCCTCAAAAATCTCCAGTGGCTACCAGTCAACCTACGCATCAGGCAGAAACTCCTCACCCTCGGCTTCAAGGCTCTGCATCACCTCTCCCCCTCCTACCTCACCTCCCTTCTCTCCTTCTACAGCCCAGCCCACACCCTCCGCTCCTCCGCTGCTAATCTCCTCACCGTGCCTCATTCTCGCCTGTCCCACCGTCGACCCCCAGCCCACGTCATCCCCCTGGCCTGGTATGCCCTCCCTCCCAACATCCGCCAAGCTAGCTCTCTTCCTCCCTTCAAGGCCCTACTGAGAGCTCACCTCCTCCAAGAGGCCTTCCCAGACTGAGCCCCCTCCTTCCTCTCCCCCTCCTTTCCCTCTCCACCCCCCCGCCTTACCTCCTTCCCTTCCCCACAGCACCTGTATATATGTATATATGTTTGTACATATCTATTACTCTATTTATTTTACTTGTACATATCTATTCTATTTATTTTATTTTGTTAATATGTTTGGTTTTGTTCTCTGTCTCCCCCTTCTAGACTGTGAGCCCACTGTTGGGTAGGGACCGTCTCTATATGTTGCCAACTTGTACTTCCCAAGCGCTTAGTACAGTGCTCTGCACACAGTAAGCACTCAATAAATACGATTGATTGATTTAAAAAATCATTTTTTTAAAAAAAAGTGCTGAACAAATTCCATCATTTACATACATTTGTAAAAGCTTCCAAAATGATGGGCTGACCTTCTTGATCTTGCTTTCCACTTCCTCGTCTAGAGTGTCATTGGGCAATATGCTGCCTAGGTACAGAACTCTATGACACCATTTAGCCCCGGGTTGCCAATATACATTTTTGGCCGTGTGTATTGCTTTCCCGGTACAGGCTGATATATCACCTTAGTTTTCCCCAGGCTTATTGCCAGCCCATAATGACAGACTGATTTGGTGAGGCAGTTTACAATTATTTGTTTGTCTTCTCAGGTGTGGGCCTCAAAGATACAGTCTTCCACATACAGCAATTCATTAATAATAATAATAATAATAATAATAATAATAATAATGGCATTTATTAAGCGCTTACTATGTGCAAAGCACTGTTCCAAGCGCTGGGGATGTTACAAGGTGATCAGGTTGTCCCACGGGGGGCTCACAGTCTTAATCCCCATTTTACAGATGAGGTAACTGAGGCACAGAGAATTGAAGTGACTTGCCCAAAGTCACACAGCTGACAATCGGCAGAGCCGGGATTTGAACCCATGACCTCTGATTCCAAAGCCCGGGCTCTTTCCACTGAGCCATGCTGCTTCTCTAATGACCATCTCTGGGATTTTAGATGGTGCTCAAAGCCCATTGACTTGGCTGAGTTTCCCAGAGAAGCAGAAGTGTAATCTACGAACTGCATTCAAGTCTCTCATTACATCCTCCAGTGTAGCTGCATAGAATGAGCTGATTAGGACTCTCCATCCCTGGTTTACTGCACTGAAAATGGGGCGCCATCAGCTCTGACTCAGCCAGCTATGCCATCGGGAAGTAGTCTCAGGATCCATATGAATTGTTCAGGCAGCCGAATTTACTAAGTAGCTTCCGGAGTCCAGATTTACTGGAGGTTTCAAATGCTTATATAAGGTATATTAAAAGCTGCATAGATGTCTTAGTGTTCCTCCCTGGCTTTTTCCTTTATTTGATATTCTGTAGAGATCATATCCACTCTACTACTTGGTGGTCTGAAGCCACTCTGGGATTCCAAGAGCGTTTGGTCAACATTATGGTTTAATAGCCAATCCAAGAATACTCTTCCTAGGATCTTGCTGGCAATGGAGAGTAGTTAGATGTTTCAAAAATTGCCCCAATATGATCTTTGGCCTTTCTTTTTGTAGACGCTGATGGTGGTGGCTTTCCATAATCAATCAATCCATGGTATTCAGTGAGCTCTTACTGTGTGCCTAGCATCGCATTGAGCACTTAGGAGAATATAATACACAGTCAATAGACAATGCTCCCTGCCCACAACAAGCTTACAGTCTAGATGGGGAGACAGATGGGGAATAAATAAATGATTTATGGCTTTGTACATTAATGCTGTGGAGCTGAGGGCAGGGTGAATAAAAGGCACAAATCAAAGTGCAAGGGTGATGCAGAAGGGACTGAGAGATGAGGAAATGAGGGCTTAGTTGGGAATGGCCTCTTGGAGGAGATGTGCTTTTAATAAGGCTTTGAAGGCGGGGAGATTGATCATCTGTTGGACATAAAGGGGAAGGGGAAGGGAGTTCCAGGTCAGAGGCAGGAAATGGGCAAGGGGTCAACGACAAGCTAGACAAGATCGAGGTAGTGAGTACATTGACAGAGGAGTGAAATGTGAGGGCTGGGCTTTGGGAGGAAATCAGAGAGCTAGGGTAAGAAGGGGAAAGGTGACTGAGCGTTTTAAAGCCAACAGTAAGGAGTTTCTGTTTGATGCGGAAGTGGGTGGGCAAACACTGGAGATTTTTGACGATTGGGAATACATGGATTGAACTTTTCTTAGAAAAACGATCCAGGCAGCAAAGTGAAGTAGGGACTGGAGTGGGGAGAGACAGGTGGTGGGGAGGTCTGCAAAGAGGCTGATGCAGTAGTCAAGGAGAACAGGATTAGTGCTTGGATCAGCATAGTAGCAGTTTGGATGGAGAGGAAAGGGCAGATTTTAGCAATGTCGTGACAGTAGAACTGACAGAATTTGGTGACAGAGTGAATATGTGTGTTGAATGATAGCGATGAATCGAGGACATTGCTAAGGTTAGGGGCTTGTGAGATAGGGACGTTAGTGGTATTGTCTATGATCATGAGAGTTCCAAATGTTGGAGAAGAGCTACGCAACTGTTCAATCAAGGCATCCCAGGTCTCAGCAGGTCCAGGTGCTGCCTGTGCTGACTTCCTCAATATTCCTCAATCTCAATCAATCAGTCAATCAATGGCATTTACTGAGCACTTACTGTGGGTGGAGCACACTTGGGAGAGTACAATATAATAGAATTGGTAGATATGATGCAAGGAACCAATTTTGGTGACAGTTTGGCTACATCTAAAGTCTTGACAATTGCAAAAACTCACAAATGCACACTTCTAAACCTTCTGTCCTTCCTCTGCTGTCATGGAGCATCAACACTTCAAGGGCTTTCCACAGGGGAATGAAAATAAACAAGAGGATCTCTTAAAGGCAAGAGCCCCTCTGCATTTGTGTCTCTTATGTTTCTGTTGTACCTTCCAAGAGTTTGAAACTCATGAGTTGCTTAATAATTATTATAATGATGATAATAGTAATAATGCTCGAGGCATTTACAAAGCATTCTGTGACAAACACTGTACTGAGTACTGGGGTAGATACACTATAAGCAGATAGGACGCTGTCTCTATTCCTCATGGTGCATGCAATCTAATTGAGAGGAAGAACAGGTACTGAATCCCCAATTTACAAACGTGACAACTGAGGCCTAGAGAATTTAAGTGACTTGCCCAAGGTCACACAGAAGGCAGGTTGATGAGCTCAGATTATAACCCAGTTTTCCTGACTCATTCATTCATATTTATTGAGCACTTACTGTGTGCAGAGCACTGTACCCCTTTTAGACTGTGAGCCCACTGTTGGGTAGGGACTGTCTCTATATGTTGCCAATTTGTACTTCCCAAGCACTTAGTACAGTGCTCTGCACATAGTAAGCACTCAATAAATGCGATTGATGATGATGATGATGTACTAAGTGCTTGTCATTCATTCAATTCAATCGTATTTATTGAGCCCCGTTTGGTGATCTTTCCACTAGGCTACAGTCAGTACTACTCCATAAATACCAATGCAACATGAATCACATCTTTAACAATAACAATATCTCCACCACCACCTCCACTATGACTTCGATGACTAGTACAACTGCTACGCTCACTAAAGAGAGGGTCGATCTGTGTCTTCAGTAAGGATTTAAGCAGGTGTTAGAGCCAGGTGGCGTCAACTCTGTTTTAAAGCCAGACATATTGAGCATCTCTGACCCTAGTGCATGGCTTCACAGCATCTCTTACAATGCTATCTTTAACCTCATTTGTTTGGCAAACCCTCATTTGTAATACGGTCTTTAAAGTGGGTATCTAGAAACAGGCCCAGTGCAGAGGTTAACATCATTTGTCTCCAGACTGTCGCTTTAGTCAGCATTTAAATATGACCTAGCAACTTTGCTCACTATTACATGAACCCTGATGGCAGTTGACTGGCTCCGGACGCCTTCTATCATGAGACACGTGCCCAGGGCCAACTGACCAATTGGGCTGATTGGATTAGGTGCTAACTGAGTGGTCTGACTGGCTAATTTCCTTCAATATGTCAGACTGCTTCAAACCAACAGGGCTTGGTTGGAATGTTTCTTTGAACGATTCTGGTTTTGCACTGAAGAACTAACTCGGGCCTCAGTGCTTTGCACACAGTAAGCGCTCAGTAAATACGATTGAATGATTGTAATAATCATAATAATAATGATGATGATAATAATCATCATCATCATATTTCTTAAGCACTTACCACATCCCTAGTAATAATGATGACATTTATTAAGCGCTTACTATGTGCAAAGCACTGTTCTAAGCACTGGGGAAGTTACAAGGTGATCAGGTTGTCCCACGGGGGGCTCACAGTCTTAATCCCCATTTTACAGATGAAGTAACTGAGGCCCAAAGAAGTGACTTGCCCAAAGTCACACAGCTGACAATTGGCGGAGCTGGGATTTTAACCCATGACCTCTGACTCCAAAGCCTGGGCTCTTTCCACTGAGCCACACTGCTACTGGGGCAGATTCAGTGCAATCAGATCAGACACAGTGTCTGCCCCCATGGAGCTCGCAGTCTAAGGGGAGGGAAACTAGGTATTGAATCCCTATTTTTGAGATGAGAAAACTGAGGCCCAGAGAAGTTTAGTGACTTACTAAAGGTGACACTGCAGGCCAGTGGCAGAGCCGGGATTAGAACCCAGATTACCAGAGTCCCAGGCCTGCGCTCTTTTGACTAGACCACGCTTCGGTGCTGCCTGCACCACCGTGTACCTTCTCGAGTTGCTTGCTCCATATCACATCATATCACATCATAGGCTCAACTGGCTCCCACTTCGGTAAGGGCCAGCCTCGGTGGGTAGACGGTAATGGAATCGTGGCAATTATTTAGAGCTTATTCTGTGCAAACCACTGTACAAGGTGCAAGATCATTGGATTGGACCCTGTCCCTATCCCACACAGGGCTGAAAATCTCCTAGGTAGAAAGACCAGGGATCGTATACCATTTTACAGATGAAGACCTGAGGCCCAGCACTCAATCACCTTGCCCCCACCTTACCTGACCTAGCTACTCTCCTACGACAACCCAGCCCTCACACTTCACTCCTTCTCACTGTTCCTCGATCTCACCTACCTTGCCTCCGACCTCTCGCCCACATCCTGCCTCTGGCCTGGAACGCCCTTCATCTTCATATCTGATGGATAGTTACCCTCCCCTCTTTCAAAACCCCGCTGTTGGGTAGGGACCGTCTCTATATGTTGCCTACTTGTACTTCCCAAGCGCTTAGTACAGTGCTCTGCACACAGTAAGCGCTCAATAAATACGATTGAATGAATGAACGAATGAAAACCTTTTTGAAGGCACGTCTCCTTCAAGAAGCCTTCCCCGACTAAGCCCACTTTTCCTTTCCTGCCGCACCCTTCCGTGTCACCCTGACTTGCTCCCTCTATTCATCTCCCTTTCAGCCCCACGACATTATGTACATATCTGTCATTTATTTATTGATATTAATGTCTGTCTCCCCTTCTAGACTCAATGTGGACAGGGAATGTGTCGGTAATATTGTACTCTCCCAAGCGCTTAGTACAGTGCTCTGCACAGAGTAAGCGCTTAATACAATTGATTTATTGATTGACTGATTGGACCAAGGTCACACAGAAGATGAGTGGCTGAGCCAGCATTTAAACTCAAGTCCCCTGGCTTCCAGTCCCGGACTCTTTCCACTAAGCCATTCTCCCTTCCAGACACCCCAGTGTTTCAAGGCTGTTCTATTTAAACTTTGGTGAATGACGTTCTTTGGTCTCTAATTTCCATTTCACCATTACAGTCCATTTGTGTGAGGGAAAAGAAAGAAAGAGGTGCATATGTTCAAAGACGCAGTTCCAGATCTATAATTTAGAAAATATGAACGAGGATGAGAGAAAGTTAATGTATTTAAGCCAGGATGTATGATGGCACCAACTAACTGAAAAATTAGATCTTCAAACCAAGGCAAGGTGACAAGAGTTTGTGTAAATCCTTAGCAGGAAAACAACTCTGCAGATGGACTGTCATGTTGACCCTACATGGGTAAAGACAAAAATCACTGAATACAATAAAACTGCAAGATCTTTCCCTGAATTATGCTTTTTTCAACATAGTTTTAGTTTTCTCTGAAAAAAACATCAAACGCAACCCTTGCCGGATGACAGCATATCTCGCTTAAGACAATCAACAGCACACGCAGGACTAGTTAACGAATGGCCCCTTTCAGGAAAGTAAATGTTTTGGCTTCAAACTAGAAAGTCTCCTCAGGGACAGACAACAAACAGGAAGCCAAATTCTGCCTTAAGTACTCACGCGCAGTCCTCTTTGAAGTCAGTGGGAGTTATGCCTGAATATCTGGGGCAGAATCTGGATTCTAAAGAAAAACATATTGCCACAAGTGTGGTGGGAAGCAGGATGGGAGTCATCAAGAGAATTGATTCTTTCAGGAGTCAAAGGTCCCCTGAATCTTCATCAAATACCCAGAATGGTTAAGGTAGGAAGTTCCAAGACACAATCTTTTTTTTTCTTAATGGTATTTCAAATGGTATGTGTTAAGCACTTACTGTGTGTTAGGCACTGTACTAAGCTCTGGGGAGATACAAGCTAATCAGGTTGGATGCAGTTCATGTCCCACATGGGACTCACAGTCTTAATCCCCATTTTACAGATGAAGTAACAAGCACAGATAAGTGAAGTGACCTGTCCAAGGTCACATGGCAGACAAGGGGCGGAGTCAGAATTAGAACCAAGGTCCTTCTGGATCTGAGGCCTGTGCTCTATCCACTAGGCCATGCTGCTTCTCAATCTTCTGAAAGAACGTTGCCACCCTTTCTCCTGTTTCTAGTCTATGACCGCTTTCATGCATACATGGATCTGGGGAATGGAGAGTTTCATCCTCTCTCTGCACTACAGCCCTTCTGCCATCCTTTCGTGGTACAGTCCATTGTCTGCTCTTTGTCCCTCCCAAGTAAATCAAACGGCCCCTCACTCCCAACTTTCCAACTTGTAAAGGTATCTAATGAGAAGCCACTGAGTGCCATGCACTATTATTAAGCACTTGGGAAAGTACAACAGAAGTCCAAAACACATTCCTTGCCCATGAGAAGCAGCATGGCACAGTGGAAAGAGCACGGGCTTGGGTTCTAATCCCAGCTCTGCCACTTGTCTGCTGTGTGACCTTGGGCAAGTAACCTCACTTCTCTGTGCCCCATTTTCCTCATCTGTAAAATGGGGAAAAAAGACTGTGAGCCCCATGTGGAACAGAGACTGTGCCCAAACCGATTTGTTTGTATCCACCCCAACGCTTAGTACAGTGCCTGGAACATAGTAAGCATTTAACACCAAAATTACTATTAGGATTTATGCCCTAGTGGGGGAGAATGACATATAACTATTTACCAACAGGGTGATCTGAATAAATGTACTGAATATACAATTGAATATAGGCATGGTTATACCTATCTTCAGCATTTGGGTATAAATAGATGCTTCAGTGCTGGGAATGCTTAATCTTTGCTGACATTATTCCCCCTCCCTTAATGAAGGCATCCTTTGGTTTTACCAAGTTATGTCTGTCCCCCTTCTTTTTTATGGTATTTACCAGGCGCTGTACTAAGCACAGGTAGATAATAATAATAATAATAACAACTATGGTATTTGTTGAGCATTATGTATCAAGCAATGTATTAAGCACTGGGGTAGAAGATACAAGCTAATTAAACTGGACACAGTTCGTGTCCCACATGGGGCTCACGGTCTTAATTCCCATCTTACAGAGGTGGCAACTGAGGCCCAGAGAGGTTAAGTGACTTGCCCAAGGTTACACAGCAGACAGGTGGCAGTGGCAAAATTAGAACTCAGGTCTTCTGACTCTAGGTCCATGCTCTTTCCACTAGACCACACAGCTTCAAAGCAACATTGTGAATAAGGAATTCTCTGAGTCATCCCTGACCCACCCCCGCCAACTGCATCATTTCACCAGCCTCTAAGCTACCTCCACGCTTTCAAAGACTTATCTGTTTATTGATCCACTTGGGTTTGTAATCCATAACCATTTTCATGCTCCCCAAATCGTTCTGAATTTGTCGATTTGTGTCTGCTTGTCTGTCCCATTGAAGTGTAAGCTTCTCGATAGCAGGGGTCACATCTCTTACTTTTTTGTGTCCCTCACAACTTCAGTCAGTGGTGTCTTCCTGGAGTACAAAGGACAACTATATATGCATATTGTATAAGGTGGGTGCTCAATCAATGCTAACGGTGACAAAATGGATCTTTCTAGTGACTCTTTTCTACACTTCAGAAAGGTGGAGTTGAAGGAATCCAGCTACAAATCCAGCTGCAAATCTCTACCTGGGTTGTCTACCTCTTCTGCACCAGTGGATTCTGTCCTTTCTGCTTGTTTGTGCTCCATCGTGATTCATGAGCCATTAACCACTTGGGTCTTCTGATATTAATTAACAGAATTGCAATGGGAAGAAAAACATGAACAGTTTTCTAGTGGGGAAGTAAACCATTCATGTTTTCCCTCCCTAGCATCCCTGGTCAGGGATCAAGTCTCCACGCCTCTACTTCATCCCACAACCCCCAGCCCCCCTTTAAAATTTATAACCCCATTTCCCTGTGACTCCCACATACCCCAAGTCCCATACCCCCTCTCTCTCTCTCCTTCTTTTCTCAGTGCCACTTCAACACTTTTTAAAAAAATCTTGCTTATTCACTACAGTCTCTTTTCCAACTGTAGCCCCCAGGATTGTCACAGCTGAGGGGTGGGGTCTGAGGAGGAGTCCAGCAGCACTTCTGTATTTTCTCTCTCTCTTCCTATCATTTTTGCATTTTCATGGGTCACCTTATTACATGTTCAAGAGAGGGAGCCTGTCAGTACCACTGACCCTGATCTCTTTAACATTTTCTCCTGCTCGCGGGGCCATTTATGGGACTCTGCAAAGAATCCTGGCTAATGCTGAATTGGGGCAAGGGTTCTCAGGTTTGCAAGGAAAATAGGATGGATAACAATGACTCTAATACACACATGCACAGAAACGACATAAGCGCGTGGCTCAGTGGAAAGAGCATGGGCTTGGGAGTCAGAGGTCATGGGTTCAAATCCCAGCTCCGCTGCTTGTCAGCTGTGTGACTTTGGGCAAGTCACTTAACTTCTCTGAGCCTCAGTTACCTCATCTGTAAAATGGGGATTAAGACTGTGAACCCCACATGGGACAACCTGATCACTTTGTATCCTCCCCAGCGCTTAGAACAGTGCTTTGCACATAGTAAGCGCTTAACAAATACCAAAATTATTATTATTATTATTATTATAAGCATGCACACACTCACACACATGCATGCAGGCTCTGCTTATAGACTCCCTCATAATTTGCAAACTATGAAAGTCACCCTGCCTTCAGACCAAATGCAGGGATTCCAACTTTCTTTGGTAAACAAGGAGAAGGGAAAGAAATGGTCCTGATAGTGTTTTTCCATGGTCTAAATCTTAGCTGGAGCCTTGGTTTCCAAGGCTCCACAGACACAGAACATTTTCATGAGCGGAATCCCAGCTCGCAGTGAATAGAGGCATGCTCATTCTGAAGCAGCTGTGTTCTCTATGCAAAGAAGCCATTAACCTTTTTTGCCAAGAACCACGGGCATCACATCCATGAAGTGAACTGAAGTGACCACAGGTAGCTCCAGTGTCTTTAAGATTTAAGCAACACACAGAGGAATATGCTACTGATTCATGTCCAAAATGTGGCAGTGGTATATACTCACTGACTTTACTGCTATACAAGCCACCATTCAAGTAGAATTTCTGAGACAAAAAAAAACATGGTGTGAAGTCACTGTCAGAAGTGCTGCCCTCTGGCCTGTTACAACTTCAGAGCAATTAGCAACATCATGTCAGCATGGTTTAGTGGAAAGCATCCATTCAGGGCAGGTCTCAGTTTTCCAGCCTGCTCCTCGGTTTCCTCATCTACTCATAGCCTTTGTCTGAAAAAGGTAACTCTTGTTCCTCTACTGTAAGCTCCCATGCACTTAATATAATGCCCTATACACTGTAGGGGCTTAGGGTATATACTCCTCTCCTGCCTTGATTACTGTATCAGCTTCCTTGCTGACCTCCCTGCCTCCTGTCTCTCCCCACTCCAGTTCATACTTCACTCTGCTGCCTGGATCATTTTTCTACAAAACCGTTTGGTTCATGTTTCAGGACTTCTGTACATATCCATAATTTATATATTTATATTAGTTTCTGTCTCCTAGTCTAGACTGTAAGCTCCTCTTGGGCAGGGAATGTGTCTACCAACTCTGTTATATTGATTGATCTCCCCATTGCTGATGGCCAATCTGCTCTGCCTGTTTGCAGAGGTTTCCACATTCTGAGAATCCCTGAAAAACATTTGAATTTCTTCCATCTCATCCTTAGGTGGTTTGTTTTAAGAACTCCATATCCAAAAGATGCCTGGGTTTTTTGTGGGTTTTTTAGGGTTTTTCTTGTTTTATTTTTTATGGTAGTTAAGTGTTTACTATGTGCCAGGCACTGTACTAAGCACTGGGGTAGATACAGGCTAATCAGGTTGGACATTCATTCATTCATTCAATCATATTTATTGAGTGCTTACTGTGTGCAGAGCACTGTACTAAGCGCTTGGGAAGTACAAGTTGGCAACATATAGAGACGGTCCCTACCCAACAGCGGGCTCACAGTCTAGAAGGGGGAGACAGACAACAAAACAAAGCATATTAACAAAATGAAATAAATAGAATAGTAAATATGTACAAGTAAAATAGAGTAATAAATATGTACAAACATATATACAGGTGCTGTGGGGAGGGGAAGGAGGTAGGGCGGGTGAGATGGCAAGGGGGAGGAGGGGGAGAGGAAGGAGGGGGCTCAGTCTGGGACATTGTCCATGTCCCCTGTGGAGCTCAGAATGTTATTCCCATTTAGCAGATGAGGTAACTGAAGCACAGAGAGGTGAAGTGACTTGCCCAAGATCACCCAGCAGACAAGCGGTGGAGCCGGGATTAGAAACCAAGTCCTTCTGACTCCCAGGCCCCTGCTCTAACCGCTAGGCCATGCCGCTTCTCTGTTTGGGTAGAATAATTACTGGCAAGATTCTAGAATCATTTTCGTAATGCCCATTTTGAAAAGATGAAAATCGAGGTCCAGGTAATGGGTATTGGCTTGCAGAAGACCCTGCCGACAAAGTTGTCTGAATGGTAATTGACTGTCAGGCAATAAACTGGTGGCACTGTCCGCTCACTTCCCGCCCATCTCCCCTCTTCCCCTTCCCTACAGGACCTAGGTCCATATCTGTAATTTATTCATTTCTATTAACATCTATATCCCCCTCTCTAGACTGTAAGCTCGTTGAGGGCAGGGAATGTGTCTGATCTACTGTGATATTGTACTCTCCTTGGTGCTCGGTACAGTGCTTTCTGCACACAGTAAGCGCTCTGTAAGTACGACTGAATAAGTGAAAAATAACGGTGAAAAGACACAGGGGCAGGGAATAAAGATTAGAGACAAACTAAACTTTTCTCATAGGATTTTGAAGTCATTATGGGCCAGAGGTTCTGAGATGAACTTTAAAACTTTAGGAATGCATGGAGCATCTGGATCTTTAATGTAAGTGTTTCCCTTAATAACAAGAAGGAAATTGCTCTCTAGAAAATGTGGACTCCTTTGCTGTTTGCCCGATTTAGCCATGGATGAGTTCATGATGATCTGGGACACTGGGATAAATTCTAATCTTGGCCAACCGATGTTTTGCCAAATGACCTTCAACTAGGTCGCTTGACCTCTCTGTGGCTCGGTGTCCTCACTTGAAAAGTGGAGCTGATCACTCAGAAGGGTAATCACTGGAGGGTACTTGGCAATTGTGGAGCCTCAGAGATGAAAAGCAATAGATACCCAACTGCAAAACAGGCTAGTGGAATATGAGGATGTTCATGAAACTAAACAGAGCCCTCAAAACCAATGCCCTTGAAAGAGCACATTCAATTTAGCTAATGAGGAATAATAATGATAATAATTACGGTATTTGTTAAGCACTTACTATGTGCCAAGCACTGTTCTAAACTCTGGGGTAAATACAAGATTATCAGGTTGTCGCACATGAGGCTCACAGTCTTAATCCCCATTTTCCAGATGAGGTAACTGAGGCACAGAGAAGTTAAGTGACTTGTCCAAAGTCACACAGGGGACAGGTGGAGGACCTGGGATTAGAACCCACGACCTCTGACTCCTAAGCCCGGGTTCTTTCCACTCAGCCATGCTGCGTCTCGTTAATATAGGAATATAGGGGTTGGTTTGAGAAAGCCTGTTACAAAGGCTAACCAAGATTGGAAATAATACATTCTTTTATGGATTCAAATAAACTGCTCTTATATCACCTTATGTCAGCTTGTTCCTGTTCAAAAAAGAAAAAACAAAAAACCCCACAGATGGCTTCCTGATACCTCATTTGGCCTTTGTCAAACTGCAACTTGCACCTTCGATGAAAGGTCTTTTTTGTGTAGGCAGCTACATCTTAGCCATTGGATTACTCAATGTTATTTTTCTTTCTAAACCTAGACCTTTAAGAAGCAGAAGACAAGACACGTAAACACACACATGCAAGCATGCCTGCATACCCGTGCACACACATGCGCACACACACTCTCTGATTTGGCAGCAGTACTGAATTGGCCCAGGTTCAAGAGCCATTCCTGAAGCAGAACCTCTTTTTAATCACATTTCATACTGCTGAAGAGCCAATCCATGCATGTAAGTGAATGATACCAGAGGGTTTTAATCCAGATAAAAAAAAAAACCAACCTTTTTGTAAGAGGCTGAAAACCTGCTGAAATACAAAGCAGGTAGGATGGCATCACTTGGCATTTCACCAAGCACCATGCTCACTGCTGAAAATGATTCTCCGCTAACTTCAAAAGTTTTGAGGCATCTTTCAAATTCAAAAACTTGAACCACCACAGGTTGGTGATTATCCTTGACTGCCTGAGAGCTGGAAACTTTTGGTTAGGTGCCAAATCATAAAGAATAGAACATTTTTTGGCTTCAAGGAGGCTAGGAGTTTTTAAACTGGAATAAAAATGGAGTTTCTGAAGTGCACAAACTAAGCTGGCATGACTGCTTGTATTCCATGTATTTAGCATCCCACAGGTCCAATGAGATCTACTAGTCTCCAGCACTATGATACAACTTCATTCTAGTCTGTGTTTTGGTAAATTATTCCCTGTAGTGGTTTTCAACAAAATGTAACCCCAACGGCTTCGCAAAGTTAAATAACATTTAAAAAGAAAAGTCAGCCAAGGGGAAGAGGACTAAAGAGCAATAAAAAATCCGATATATTACCCAAGCTTGAGATCAGTGAGATAGAGAAGGTAAGGAAGAAAAAAATAGGGATTGGAGAAAGAAGAAACAATAGATTACGGAAGCTTGAAAGTGCAAGAAAGGAGGTTTGATTAAATACTGATCGATGCCAGCAATTAGGTGTAGTTTCCTGTGAATGCCAGTACCATCGCTTTCACTATGAATAAGCTTTTTGGTCAAAGTGGCTCCAGCATGGATTTCTACTACAGGGTCACAGTATTCCTCTTTCCCTCAAAATCCTGTTCGCAGAGCTAGAAGGGGAACATTTTTGGGGAGTCTTTGATTAGATATCCATTCAATACAACCCCTTATATATCCTACGGCCTTCTAGAGTAGCAAACAATCATGGGTTTCTCCTTTCTCACAGACCAAGTCTCAAAAAGAAAAAGAAATAAGACCGAGGAAGAGTTAACTCAAACCAAACAATACAATATGCTTGGCTTCGCCTTTCTCCCTGCCCTGCCCCCACACACATATATAATTTTAAATGTGGGTTGAAGAACCTAAAAGTAAATGCAGACTTCCAAGTTGAACAACTCAACTACATGTATTTGAGAATGGAAGAATCAATCTTTATTGTTCTCCCAACTAAACATTGGCAACCAAATACGGCTGCTGTACTGACCTCTAGGAAGTGGTGGATAAGGGGCCAGAGCATGGCTCAGGTCACATGACTATGAGGTAGCTGAGAAGCAGTGTGGCCTAAAAGGACCTAGTTCTAATCCAACTGCTGCCTGACTTTGGGCAAGTTACTTAACTCCTCTATGCCTCGGTTTCCTCATCTGCAAAATAGGGATTAAATATCTGCTCTCTCCCCGCCACCTTTGACTGTGACCTCTGCATGGGACAGAGGCTGTGTCCAATTTGCATATACTGTATCTACCCCAGCGTTTTATACAGTACTTGGCACACAGTGCTGACTAAATACCATAGTTATCTTTATTTTGAAAGAGCTATGAAGCACCAAGCTCCCCCAGTGAAAGGCTAGCATTCATTTCCATTGGGTTGCAACCCTCGTCCTAAACGATTTTGCAAAAAAGATGATTTTGTGGTTATCACAGATATCATTCATTATTTAGTATTGTTTTTGAAGTTGTGTGTTATGTTTTTCTGTCCAAGAGGCTTGATTAAATTGGGTACCACTATGGTAATTTGGGATAGGTGGAAGGCATGTTGTCAAGTGTATTGTAATGCCAGCAGACAATGTGTAACATAGCTAAAAGACCAAATCCCAGATTCTCGGTTGAGTTTTTAAAGTAATTATTTTGCACCAAGGCCAGCCTCTTATTCAGCATCAAGAGACTTATGTTGCTACTATTAAAAAATTTAGTTTTACAGATTTGCTTTTATTGTTTGTCTCCCTTTAGACTGCAAACTCCTTGTGGGCAGAGATCATGTCTACCAACTCTATTATAGTGTACTTTCCCAAATGCTTAGTACATAGTCAGCATTCATTAAATACCATTGTTTGATTAATTGAATGATTGCTGCTATTGAAAAAAAAAACTGTAATGTTTGTAGTCTGAGAACAGCCAGTGCTGAGATGTAAGAGAATAGCCTCATTAAAATATCTGGACATCTGGATCCAGGCTCAAAACTAAATTTGTTTCCTGTGGCTATCCAGCTGAATCCCACATCCAAGAAGCAGGACTTTGGGGCCCTAGATGGTAAGCTCCTTGAGGGCATGGATTGTCTTACCTACTCTATCGTACTCTCCCATGTGCTTAGTACAGTGCTCTGCAGACAGTAAGTGCTCAATACGTGTCATTGATCTGCGTTACTCTTGCACTTGGATTTGCACCCTATATTTACTCCTCCCTCAGCCCCACAGCACTTATGTACATATCTGTAATTTATTTATGTAAATACCTGTCTCCCCCTCTGGACTGCAAGCTCATTGTGGGCAAGGAACTTGTCTGCCAACTCTGTATATAATAGCAATGATGGCATTTATTAAGCGCTTACTATGTGCAAAGCACTGTTGTATTCCCTAGTGCTTAGTACAGTGTTCTGCACACAGCAAATGCTCAGGAACCTATGGCAACCAATCCACATCCAGTCTGCATCTATACACTCGCTTCTCTTCCATATATTAAGGAATCCCTGGCCACTCTCTTTCTCCCATCTTCCTGCCTTCTCTCCTTCAGCCCAGTGTATGCCCTGAGAACCACACCTTTCCTTGCTCAAACAGTCCTTCTGTGGGCTTTTGAGAGTATGGTGACAGTTGCACAGCTCTCCAAATGGGGAAGCAGCATGGTTTAGTGGATAGAGCACTGGCCTGGGAGTCAGAAGGTCCTGGGTTTTGATCCTGGCTTCACCACTTGACTACTGTGTGGCCTTGGGCAACTCACTCCTTTTTCTGAGTCTCAGTTACCTCATGTCCAATCCAATTTGCTTGTATCCACCCAGTGCCTGGCACATAGTAAGCGCTTATCAAATACCACAGTTAGCATTATTATTATAAGAACCATTTTCTCTCTGACATGGCCAATCCCACCCCTCTCTTCAAGACATCTCCCTATTCTTTGAGCGGTCCCTTTTATTAGCAGGTTGTGGGTATCTTTAGCACAATCATGATCATGGCCATCATCATCACCGGCACAAACAACAGGAATGACTGGGTCCCCAGGATCCACCTGCAGTAGTGTTCTGAATTCTCACACCCACATCATCATAAACACCCGAGAGAAAGGGAGCAAAGAGGCAGATCAATATCCACCATGATTTCTGTTTGGCCTTGGGCCTGTGGTTGCCTCCGTGACTCTTCTAGTTTTTCATCATTATGAACAGTGTACAAATGACTGACTGGTTTGGTCTGCTGACAGAAAGTTATCAACAGCATTCATTTGTTCATTCACTTCAATCCTATTTATTGAATGTTTACTGTGCTCAGAGCACTATAATAAATGTTTGGAAGAGTACAATACAACAATATTTACAGTATTTCCCTTAATGTTGGAAAAATACAAATTGGACTCAGCTGAAGTGGCTCTTTCTTCTGCAAATGCCAATAGTTAAAGAATAAACATCCTCTCTTGGACCTAGAAGGTGTGATATTACTTGGTGCCATTCATGATGATTGACAGCCCACAGAAAGTTTCAGCTCTAGCTTCTCCAGAGAGGCAAAGTTTTAGCCTTGTACGCTCAGAGCAAACATATTTTCATGAACTGGACATTATACCTGTGTAATTAGATTGTAATCTTAGTCCTCCTGGGGTTAAAAATTAGTGTGCCTGCCTTTGGACAACTAGAGCGAACAAGAATTCAGCAGTTGGAGTTCTATGCTTCTCTTTGTCTCCAAGAGGGTTTAACTCTGTGAGGTAAGAGGTGATGTGGCACGAATGGGAAATGTAGAGATACTGCCCTTTGCTTCAGAATTGCTCTAGACTCAACTCCTCCTTGTGGGCAGGAAACAGGTCTACTGACTCTCCCCAGCACTTAGTACAGTGTTGTGCACACAGTAAGCTCTCAGTCAATACCATTGATGATTGATTAATTGGTCCTTCTCAGCAGCAGGTAAATTCCAGTACTGATTCATATGATGGTGGTGGTCGCACTGTTAGCCACTACATTTATCTGCACAGAAGCCCCTCAACCATATTCACTGTGACTGTTTCTATCTGTCCCTCCTGTGGCCAGAGAACCTGAACATACAGACAAACCTGGAAGTCTAATCCCGGCTCCACTGCTTCTCTGCTGCATGACCTTGGGCAAGTCAATTCAATTCTCAGTTACCTCATCTGTAAAATGGAGATTAGACTGTGAGCCCCACGTGGGACCAAGATTGGGTCCAACTCGATTTGCTTGTATCCACCCCAGCTCTTAGTACATAGTAAGCACTTAACAAATATCATCATCAAGTCAGTTCTGTGAGGGGCTTCTACCCCATGAGGATCTAGACAGTCCTCAGGTTCAGGATATCTGGTATGAACAGAAGGCAGCGAACATGGACGATTCCTTAAATAAAAAAACTAAAAAAAACCTTAAAAAACCCTAAAGAAAATAATAAACGGTTGTCTCTAATTCCTTCCACCTGTGACAGGCAGGCAATATCTGAAGTGCCTGTCACTATTCATTTCTAATCTCATTCAATCAATCAATGATATTGAGTGCTTACTGTGTACAGAGTACTGTATTAAGCATTTGGGAGAGTACAATACAATGCAGTTGGTAGACAGGTTCCCTTGCCCATGAGGAGCTTACAGTCACGCAGGGAAGACAGACAAAATACATTAAGGTCCTGCTCTGTGGCTACAAACAAACATTTTGGGAAGGAGATAACTCATGCATTCTGAAGCATGATTTGTCTAATTATAGGACCAATTATGTCTTACAAAATGATTCATCAAGAAATTTTATGTATTAAGGAGATTGTAAACTCTCTAAAGAGCAGGGCTTGTGCCTGCTTAACTCTACTGTATTCTCCCAAACATTCAATATAGTGCTCTGCACAGTCAGTGGGATACACTCTGGCAATTTTCTACCCTGCTTTTCCTTTAATACCTTCATTAGCTTTGTGTAGACAAAAGGTGTGGAGTGATGAATCAGGATTCCACCCATGATCTCTTGACTTTGAAGATATTTCTTCAAGAGACCAACTAGCTCATCCTCTAGACTGTAAACTCATTATGGACAGGGAATGTGTCCACTAGTTCTGTTGTACTCTCTCAAGCGCTTAGTACACACAGTGCTCTTCACATAGTAAGGGCTCAATAAATACCACTGATTGATTGATTGATTTGGTTATCCCTCTCATGATAGTGTTTCTGTGCAGACTGAAAGGGTGCTAAAGGTAAGACGGTAAAGGTAAAAGGTTAGATTCCTCCACACAGTGAGCTCATTGTGGGCAGGGAACAGGTCTACCAACCAATGTACAGTGCTTTGCATACAGTAAGTAAATAACATTAGTTGATTCCTTGAGTGATTGATGAGGTAGAAATCAGTCTTCTTCATGGTAAATTAGGAGATCTGGTGCAGAGAGCAAAGTCAGGAAAGAGGTAGAAGAATAGAGCAAGATCATAAGCTCCTCAAGGGCCAGGGACTTCTTTTGTGTGTTCTGTTCATTTTCAGGACTGCATTCCCTTGTCCTCTGAGGTAAAAGAATGAGAGGAGCTTCCTGTTAAGTTGAGTAATAATGATAATAATGACATTGGCATTTATTAAGCACTTACTAGGTTCTAAATACCTAGGTAGATACAAGATAATCAGTTCAGACATAATCTCAGTCCCACATGAAGCTCAAAAATCGAAGAGGGAGGGACAGCAGAGGTATCCCAACCCCATTTTACAGATGAGGGAAATGACATACAGAAAGGTTAAAGGGACTTGCCCTAGGTCAGTGGGAGATCCAAGATAAGAATCTGGATCTCCTTCTTTTTAAATGGCAGGGTGAAAACTGGATGGAGCAGTGGGATCAAGGGATTTTTTTTTAGGGTAGGGTAGACATGGGCCTGTTTGAAAGCAGTGGAGAAAAAGCCACTGGAGAGTGAACGGTGGAAGGGTTTAAAACAAAATCCCCAAACCTCCTTTTTCATTGTTCCTTCCTCCTTCCTCCAATTTGCCTCTCTTTTGACCCTTGTTTTAACAAACCTTCTTTAGAGTTTTATAGATATGTTTGATTTTGCTTTCCCTCTCTTCCTCTTTTCTCAGTCATATCTTATTTTCACCTCAGAGGGAAGGGTATTGTGAGGACAGATTGAAAAGTTTTGTGAAAGGTTTTGAGTTTCTCTCAAATTAAATGTTAGAGTTTGAATGAATCAACCAATTAATTGTGGTGCTTGAAGACTCTCTGATGGCAAAAGCCTGTATGAAGATTTTTTTCCCCAATACCAAGCATCAATCATATTTTATTGAAAATGCTAAAGTCTTCCTATAATCAATTCTGCGCTTATATCCAAAAGAGGTGGCCCACTTTTAAAAACTAAAAATAGTAGGCATTACATTTTCAGATTAGAATCATTTCCTGGAATTAAAATATTTTGTCCCTCACTAATGCCATGTCATGTCTTAATGAACTGACAATCGCTTTAGCTTTCTTTTCATGAGTTCCAACTGTTTTCTTTTTGATTGTTCAGAAAACTTGAGTGTTATGTGGCAGTCACTTACCCTAAAACTCATGGCAGTAAATTTGTGCAACACAAAACCCAACACAACCCCCCCCCAAGAAAATCAAAGCACAGAGAATGATTGTTTTCTCTTTCATAAATGCAAAAAGTAGCAGTATTGAAAACTCATTCCAGAAATAGAGTATAGTGTCCTAGGCAAAAAAAAAAAAAAAAAAAAAGAAAGAAAGAAAAGAAAAGAAATTGACCTTAAAAGGCATTCACTCCTGGGAGGGTATAAACAAAGTCCTTCAAACCACATAATTAAAGACAGCAGTATAGAGATGGAGCCTAGGAATTTATCAAAACATTACCTACATTATGATCTTGATGTTCTCGATAATGTATTGCATTCAAGTGATCATTTAGAAAAAAACCTCTATGTTCAGGTGTGTGGGTGTGTGCGCGCGCGCACGCACACACACACACACACACACACACAGATATTCAGGCCAGACTATTCCTGTGTGAAAATACAGACACACACACTGAGTAAAACAGAATTGATGATCTTTTCAGAGGAATTGGGGGCCGCCAGAATACAACTAAAGCCTCAAAAGCAGGAGTTCATGGTTTAGGGGAAAGAGCACAGGCCTGGGAGTCAGAGGACCTGGATTCCAATCCCAGCACCGCCACAGGCCTGGTGGGTGACTTTGGGCAAGTCACTGCACTTTTCTGGGCCTCAGTTTCCTCATCTGTAAAATGGGGATTCAATCTCTGTTTCTGTTCTCCCTCCCCCTTAAAATGTGAGACTCATCTGGGCCAAAAACTTTGTCTGACCTGATTATATTGTGTCTACCCTGCTTATTACAGCACTTGGCACATAGTAAACACTTAAATAATAACTGTGGTATTTGTTAAGCGCTTACTATGTGCCAGGCACTGTTCCAAGTGATAAGGTACTTACAAGTTAATCAGGTTGGAAGGACTCCCAGTCCCACATGGAGTTCACGCTCTTAATCCCCATTTCACAGATGAGGGAATTGAAGCCCAGGAAAGTGCAGTGACGTGCCCAAGGTCACACAGCTGACAAGTGGCTGCCAGTCAACCTATGCATCAAGTATCAAGCTAAAACTCCTCACTCTCGGCTTCAAAGCTCTCCATCACCTTGCCCCCTCCTACTTCACCTCCCTTCTCTCCTTCTACAGCCCAGCCTGCACCCTCTGCTCCTCTGCCACCAACCTCCTCACTGTACCTTGTTCTCGCCTGTCCCGCCATCGACCCCTGGCCCACGTCCTCCCCCTGGTCTGTAATGCCCTCCCTCCACACATCTGAGAGCTCACCTCCTCCAGGAAGCCTTCCCAGACTGAGCCCCCCTTTTCCTCTCCTCCTCCCCATCCCCCCTGCCCTACCTCCTTCCCCTCTCCACAGCACCTGTATATATGTTTCCACAGATTTATTACTCTATGTATTTTACTTGTACATATTTACTATTCTATTTATTTTGTTAATGATGTGTATCTAGCTTTATTTTTATTCATTCTGGTGACTTGACACCTGTCCACATGTTTTGTTTTGTTGTCTGTCTCCCCCTTCTAGACTGTGAGCCCGTTGTTGGGTAGGGATCGTCTCTATATGTTGCCAACTTGTACTTCCCAAGCACTTAGTACAGTGCTCTGCACACAGCGCTCAATAAATACAATTGAATGAATGAAGTGGTGGAGTTAGGATTAGAACCCAGGTCCTTCTGACTCCCAGGCCCATGCTGTAGCCACTAGGCCATGCTGCTTCTCTATAGCACTGTTATTATTTATTATTTCCATTATTAAGCATTTCCTTTTCAAAAGCCATTCTAGGCAGGGAGGCAGCCAACCCAGGCTCCACCCTCAGCCAGGCTCTAGTGACAGAGAAGGCAGTGACAAGGAGCTTTCCCATGCCCTCGGGCATCACTGCTGCCAGCGCCAGCTTCATCTCACCACCTTCTCTGCAGACCTCTCCAACCTCCATGAGGCTTGCCACTCTCCCCCTCCCCCACACTCCATGTCACCCCTGGGCCCCAGTAGTTTGCAGGGATGCCGGCCCCAGCTTATGACCTCTCCCACCCCCTGAACTGGGTTTTTCCACTCTGCCCAGCCCCCTTTTTCCTCTCCCCTTCCCCATCCCCCCCCACCCTACCTCCTTTCCCTCCCCACAGCACCTGTATATATGTTTGTACAGATTTATTACTCTATTTATTTTACTTGTACATATTTACTATGTATTTTGTCAATGATGTGCTTTTAGCTTTACTTCTATTTATTCTGATGACTTGACACCTGACCACATGCTTTGTTTTGTTGTCTGTCTCCCCCTTCTAGACTGTGAGCCTGTTGTTTTGTAGGGACCGTCTCTATATGTTGCCAACTTGTACTTCCCAAGCGCTTAGTACAGTGCTCTGCACACAGTAAGCACTCAATAAATACAATTGAATGAATGAATGACAAGGAGGCTAAATGGTGTCTTTAGGACATGCTCTTCGAGATCCCAGTCGTGGGTTTGTTTGGGATTACTGGGTGCAGAAAACTGCAGTAAGCACTCGGGAGTGTATATAAGACGTATTCATCGACTCTACTCTGGCCGGATCTGCTCCATGGGTGGGACAAATATCTGAAACACAAACAATGATGCAAATCCTAAAATTAAAACTCATCCTAAATAACAAAAGTATCAGCTATCAGAGAAAGATAGTCATTTGTCAACTCCCTCATAATACTTAAACCCTGCTTATGATCTGGTAATTACAGTGGGGGAAGGAGGGAGTGAGATATCACTTTTTGTCGATTTGCCTTCCTCGGTGAACCAGTAATTCAACACTTGGCAAGCGGTTGAAATTACAGCTGCATTTTATGCCAGCACACCTGTTTTCATTCAATGGATATCATGCCTTACTAGAGTGTGTGCATTTTTGGGGGGAAATAGGTAGGTGTAGGTGGGCTATGTATGTGCATTAATGAGTTCATTTAAGAATGCCATAAATTCTCATTTGACAGTATATGGCCCATTCACTATATGTCAGAGAGTGTTTGACCTGCTCCTGGACTTTGCAAAGCATCTGGGTTTTTTGTTGTTGTTTTTTGCTTTGTTTTTTAATGATATTTGTTGAGTACTTACGTGTCAAGCACTGGTCTAAGTGCTGGGGTAGATACAAGTTATAAGTCTCATACACAGTCGCTGTTCATTCATTCATTCAATTGTATTTATTGAGCACTTACTGTGTGCAGAGCACTGTACTAAGCGCTTGGGAAGTACAAATCGGCAACATATAGAGACAGTCCCTACCCAACAAGAGGCTCACAGTCTAAGTAGGAGGGTGATCAGATATTGAATCCCCATTTACGGTTTGAGGAAACTGAAGCACGGAGAAATGAAATGACTTGCCCAAGGTCACACACCAGGCAAGTGGTGGAGCCGGATTAGAATCCAGATCCTTCTGACTCCCAGACCTGGGCTTTTCCCACTTGTTCAGAGTGTGTGGACCCCGTGTGGGTTCAAGGTGGGGACAAGCAGATATCTTATCGAGGTCCATCACAAGGAATCAGAACAGTAAGAATTTGTGGGAGGAAAATATCCATTTGTCCATTTCCCCCCAACATTGCTGTTCTAGTGGTGCTGTGGCCAGGCTTAAATGAAGTGAAAAAAAAATGTAAATTTCTAAAGGAAGGGTTAGCATCTTCCAAGGAAACCTCATTTGGGGAAGAAAATGACAATTTGGATAACAACACTGTTGCAAAGTGATCTTTTAGACTCATGCCACATTTCATTAATCTGGGAATGACTTTTTTTTTTAAACCAGCCAGATTTGTTTTGTTATTCCCCCATGAGGAGCATGAGTGATTTCCACAATCTCTCACCCCCTGAGAATGTGTTCTCTAACCTTTCAACTTCTATATCTGGATGCTTCTATGTTCCAGTTTCTCCAGCTCCAGTTTCTCTGGCCAGAGGCTATTAGAATCTAACTAGACTCCGGTTCCTTCTCCCACTGTAGTAGCAGGTCTGCAGTTAGTTCTTAATTTGCTTAATCAGATTGTGTTGATTTCTTTAACTGAAGCTGTCAAATGCCCCGTAGCTATTTGGGATGGCTTAGGTCTTGTCTGCAAGGAAACTCCTTGTGGCTTAGTGGAAGGCATGTGAGGCCCAAATTCTAGTCCCAAGTCTGCCGCTCACCGGCTGTGCTAGCTTACCTATCTGTACTCTTCACTGACTATTCACCATCCCTTCACTCCCCCTGTTTACCCAGCTTGAAGTTCCCACCCTCCCCACATCAGGCAGAACACAAGCTCTCCTCCCATTCAAAGCCATCCTAAATCCTGCCAACTCCAACAAGCCTCCCCTGATGTATACCTCATCGCCCTAAACCATACAAACTCCTCCACCAAAAGAGGTACTTGGGAACTTATTCATACCCTCCTGGAGAAGAAGCATGGCCTAGTGGAGTCCAAAGGTCATGGGTTCTAATCCCTGCTTCTGCCACTTGTCTGCTGAGTGACCTTGGGCAAATCACTTCACTGAGCCTCAGTTCCATCATCTGTTCAATGGGGCTTAAGACTGTGAGCCCAACGTGGGACAGGGACTGTGTCCAGCCTGCTTTCCTTATATCCCCTCCAGTGTTTAGTACATTGCCTGGCACATAGTAAGCATTTAACAAATACTGCAATTATCAATAATGATGACAATAATAATAACTGTACTGTTTGTCAAGTGCTTAACATGTGCCAAGCACTGATGTAGATACTAATTAGGTCTGACAGTCCCTTTCCAACATGGGGTTCACCTTCTAGGTATCAGTTAATCAATGTTATTTATCGAGCACTTATTCAGTGCAGAGACCTGTATAGGCACTTGGATGAGAACAATTCTATTGAGTTGGATTGCGAGGACGATTCAGACAGAAACTGTGTACCTCCTGATTATCACGGATCTATCCCAGCAATTTGCCCAGTGTTCAGTACATAGGAAGCACTTAATAAATGCCCTAAAATAAGGAAATTCTAGTACTGGAATAGAAACAGATTGCTCAGTCATATGACAGCTGCTCTTTGCCTGTAGTTTGAGTTGCTCCACTCAACACTTCAACTTCCCTCTTACCTAATACTGTCTACTGACAGTGGGGGCTGGTGAAATGCTATCCTTCTTATGCAGTCAGGCACTTTAGGACATGGGTGCTGTTGGAAGCATAGGTTCGCTATTTATTCACATCCCTGAATGCTTTCTGTTCTAAGAAGCGTGTACCATTCCGGGATTAATTCTGGAACCAAACTGAAAAATGTGGGCAACCAAAAGACTGACTTAATCAGAGTAGTTATCACTTCATAAAAGTTAAATTTAAAACTGGATGATCATTTTCTGCATTTTGAAACAGGTAGGTTAAAAAATAAAAGAAAATCTAGAGTGAGGTTGAATAAGTGGAGAATGTCCCACAAGAAGCAGCCCTGCCATCAATAACCTTTTTCATTGAATACATTCCCTCACGTTGTCATTGGGCTTCCAACTTCACATAGTCAACTCATTCAACTAAACAGTACATTTCTACCTCTTCCCAAAGAGCTTAAAACCCAGAACCTTCACATTAGAAGCCGGTATCTCCCTCGGTGTTGACAATAACATTAGAAAGAAACATCTCTCTGATTCTTTCATTTCCTTCCTGCATGTAATATCAAGCCTATCATCAACTCTGCCTCTAAGTAAACAGAGCAATATGTGGGCTCAACATGGGAGCCATTCATTACTTTGAAGGCAGTGTCAATTATTGCTTAAATATTCAAAACCAGTTCTACATCCCCATTGTCTGCATTTGCTCTGCTATTACTTTTTTATGTAACTGGAGGCTTTAAAGACCCACCGCTCACAACCACTCAGCCCCCTCCAAAACATGTACTGGCAAAGACACACACACACACACACACACACCCTCCCCCCCCACCCCAACCCCGTACCCTCTCATCTCTAGGCTGTGAGCTTGTTGTGGGCAGAGAATGTGTCTGTTTCTGTACTCGCCCAAGCTCTCAGTACAAAGCTTTGGGCACAATTATGATTGAATGAATGAACAAACAAATCTTACTCAAAGTCCAATTTCCCGGTTCTTCTCCATCAAAGATGAACATGGCGTTGTTTGTTCTACAATAGGTTCGAGTGAGTTCTAATCTAGAAATAATAATAATAATGATGGCATTTATTAAGTACTTACTATGTGCAGAGCACTGTTAGAAAGGAACCATTCTTTGACAGCAGAAGCTTCAAGAGAAGCAGGAGACAAAGGGGCCAAAGTGAACACAGCACTAGTTGCTGCCAATGACATACACACAAAAGGAATGATGGTATTTATTAGACACTTATTATGTGCCACCTTCTCTGGGCTTCAGTTACCTCATCTGTAAAATAGGGATGACGTTGTGATCCTTACGTGGGGCAGGGACTGTGTCCAACCTGATTATCTCGTATCTACCCCAGCTCTTAGTGCAGTGCCTGGCACATATTTATTACTCTATTTATTTTACTTGTACATATTTACTATTCTATTTATTTTGTTAATGTTGTGCATATAGTTTTTATTCTATTTGTTCTGATGATTTTGACACCTGTCTACATGTTTTGTTGTCCATCTCCCCCTTCTAGACTGTCAGCCCGTTATTGGGTAGGGACCGTCTCTATATGTTGCCAACTTGTACTTCCCAAGTGCTTAGTACAGTGCTCTGCACACAGTAAGCACTCAATAAATATGATTGAATGAATGAAAGCACTTAACAAATACCTTAAAAAAATAACAAACCCTGGATGGTCAATACTCCTGAAAAACTCATGGCTTGTATCTAGCCCTGTGCTGTGAGAAGCAGCATGGCGTAGTGGCTAGAGCCTGGGCATCAGAAGGTCATGGGTTCTAATCCCAGCTCTGCCACTTGTCTGTTGTGTGACCTTGGGCAAGTCACTTCACGTCTCTGGGCCTCAGTTATCTCATCTGTGAAATGGGGATTAAGATTGAGTCCCACGTGGGACAACCTGATTACCTTGTATCTACTCCATCGCTTAGAACAGTGCTTGGCACATAGTAAGTGCTTAATAAATACCATCATTATTATTATTATTATTATCATTATTAATAGTGCCTGGCACCTAGTAAGTGCTTAACACATACCACTAAAAAAAAAAAAAAGTCACACAACTGGCAAATGGCAGAGCCAGGATCAGACCCCAGTCTCTTGGCTCTTTCCACTATACTATTTCCAATTTTTTACATTTTTCCATTTTCTGCAATATCAGCTTCACTATGAAAAATAGGCTTCCACTTCCCCTGGGGAGAAGATATGATATAATCAGGGTAAGCACTACACAACGAAGTGAAGAATAAAACTGAGGCTTTTGATTGAGTTACATGAATATTTGCCTGAATTCTGCCTTCCCTTCACCTCAGGTAGTGGTGGTGGTGGTGATGATGATGATGATGATGATGATGATGATGGTCCTCAGGAACCTCAGGTTGTCAGTAAACATCAACTCCCTGAATAAAAACTGCAAGGGAAGTCTCCACTTTCTCCTATTGCATTGGTGTCAATGGGGTGTGAATTTGCAGTCCTATATGGGCTATTTACTAGGAATGATGCTATTATTAAATAAAGGGAGCAGCAGGGACTAATGGAAAGAGCATGGGCCTGGGAAGTAGGGGACCTGGGATCTAATCCCGGCTTGGCCAACTTGCCTGCCTGCGTGATAGTGGGTCAATCATTCAGTGCCTCAGTTACCTCATCTGTAAAAATGGGGTTCGATACCTGTTGATTTTCCTGCTTAGACTGTGAGCCCCATGTTGGACGGGGTCTGAGTCGATTGTCAAGTATAATAATAATAATAATGATGGTATTTGTTAAGCACTATGTGCAAAGCACTGTACTAAGTGCTGGGGAGGATACAAGGTGATCAGGTTGTCCCACGTGGGGCTCACAGTCATAATCCCCATTTTACAGGTGAGGTAACTGAGGCACAGAGAAGTTAAGTGACTTGCCCAAAGTCACACAGCTGACAAGTGGTGGAGCCAGGATTTGAACCCATAACCTCTGACTCCCAAGCCAGTGCTCTTTCCACTGAGCCATGCTGCTTCTCAAGTATCTACCACAGTGCTTAGTACCAGGCTTGGCACACAGTAAATGCTTAACAAATAACATGATTACCTAGTAGATGCTAAATAAATGACAGCAAACAATAGCAAGAGAGCTAACACCTGGGCTAGAAAAAAGAAATAGTGTTTGAAAGTTTTTTGCACAGCTGTTTAAGACCCTCTGCTACTTCAAGACCGACCAATCAATCAATCATTTATTGAGTGCTTACTGTATGCAGAGCACTCTACTAAGCACTAGGGAGAGTACAGTGAAACATAGTTGGTAGCCATGTTGCCTGCCCACAGTGAGCTTACAGTCTATGGGGGAGACAAACATTAATTTACAAAAATTACCAGTGGATAGTTAAATAAGTGCTGTGAGACTGAAGGAGTGGCGAAGAAAGGGGGCAAATCCAAGTGAAGAGGGAGTGGGAGAAGAGGAAATGAAGGTGGAGAGAGTGATCATCTGTCAGAAATGAAGAGGGAGAGCATTTCTGGTCAGAGGCAGAATGTGGGCAAGACAGCATCAGCGAGATAGATGAGACCAAGGAACAGTGAGTAGGTAAGGCATTAGAGGAGTGAAGTTTGTGGGCTGAGTTGCAGTCGTAAATCATGGAGGTAAAGTAGGAGGAGGCAGGGTGATTGAGAGCTTTAAAGCCTATGGTAAGGAGTTTCTGTTTTATGCAGAGATGGATAGGCAACTACTGGAGGTTCTTGAGGAGTGGGGAAACACTGATTGAATGATTTGTAGAAAAATGACCTGGGGAGCCGAGTGAAGTATGGACTGGAGTAGGGGGAGGCAGGAGGCAGAGCGGTCTAGTGGATAGAGCACGGGCCTGGGAGTCAGAAGGACCTGGGTTCTAATCCTGACTCTGCTGTGTGGCCTAGGGCAAGTCACTTTACTTCTCTGTGCCCCAGTTAAATGGGGTTACCTCTTCTCCCTCCAACTCACACTATAAGTCCGAAGTGGGACAGGAATTGTGTCTGCCCTAATTAACTTGTACCTACCCCGATGTTTGACACATACTAAGTGCTTATCAAGTACCATGAAAAAAACCAGGAGGGTGACGTAGTAATCAAGGCAGATTACGATGTTTGGATGGAGAGGGCTGATTTTAGCAATAATAATAATAATGGCATTTGTTAAGCGCTTACTATTTGCAAAGCACTGTTTTTTGTGTGAAGCAATGTTGTGAAGGTTGAACTGACAGGATTTGGTGACAAACTGAATAGGTGGGTTGAATGAGAGTGATGATTCGTGGATAAGGGTTTATGAGACAGGGAGGATGGTGGTGTTGTCTACATCCAGTGTTTATTTATTATTTTTTAAGGTATTTGTTAAGTGCTTACTCTGTGCCAGGCCCTGTACTAAGTGCTGGGGTAGATACAAGATAATCAGGCTGGATACAGTCCCTGCCCCACATAAGGCTTGCAATCTTAATCCCCATTTTACAGATGAGATAATTGAGGCCCAGAGAAGGTGGTATTTAGTAACTGTATAATAAATATGCTTTATTGGACCATCATCTCTTCAGTGAATTCACCAGGTGTTCCTGGTTGACTGACTGCATTTTTGAAGTTTTTCATGGAAGTAGGAATGAGAAGCAGCATGGCTTAGTGGGAAAAGCATGGGCTTGGAAGTCAGAGGCCGAGGGTTCTAATCCCTGCTCTGCCACTAGTCAGCTGTGTGACTTTAGACAAGGCACATAACTTCTCTGTGTCTCAGTTACCTCATCTGTAAAAAGGGGATTAAGACTGCGAGCCCCACGTGGGACAACCTGATGACTTTGTTATCCCCCCCAGCATTTAGAACAGTGCTTGGCACACAGTAAGTGCTTAACAAATACCATCATTATTATCAAATTATCATTATTAAGAGCACAGGCCTGAGAATCAGAGGACTTGGGTTCTAATCCTGGATCTGCTACTTCTCTGCTGTGTGACCTTGGGCAAGTCACTTATAATTGTTATATTAATAATAATAATAATAATGATATTTGTTAAACACTTACTATATGCCAGGCTACTGTATTATTTGCTGGGGTAGATATAAGATAATCAGGTCCCACATGGAGTTCATAGTCTAAGTAGGAGGGAGAACAGGTATTGAATCCCCATTTTGCAGATGAGGAAACAGGCACAGAGAAGTTTAGTGATTTACTAAATGTCACCCAACAGGTAAGTGGAAGAGGCAGGATTAGAAGCCAGGTCCTCTGACTCCCAGGCTTGTGCTTTCTCCTCTAGGCAACACTGCTTCCTGAGAATCAAAAGGGCTTAGAATTTGGAATTTGCACCAACTAGAAGTGATTATGTTTCTTTTTCTTTCCCCAAGGGATAAGGAAGGGAGTAAAAGTCAAGTTGTGTAATTGGGGATGGATTCCTTAATAATTTTGGTCATCTCTACTTGGATGTACCTGCTTCTCCAGGTACAGTGACCAGAACCCCAGGAGTGGCTATGACAACAGCACCAGCCAGCTCAGCATCACCAAGTACAACCCCAGGCCCGGTTACAAGTGGACCACCAGGAAGTTCTGCATTTTCCAGTACCACTGGCTCACTATATCTCCCGGAAGCCCACCTGGTGAGCCACCTCGACCTTAATTGCTACGTCGATACTCCCTCTTGAAAAAGTTCCCTTCTGTTTGAAGGTTGGCTTTGAGAGAAAGATGGGGAGAGCTGTGAGGAGTCTTCACTTGATGAGAGAAATGGGAAAACATGCTTAACGCCTTGTAAGCACTTAACAGTTGTCCCGAGGTGACCCTGGGGTACCGGCCATCTCAAGGTCAAAATCTATCTCGTGACCACCTGAGCCAGCAGGCAGAACTTGGAAGTGAGGGCGGAATACCGCCCCCATGACCAAATCTGCTAGATTGACAGCCCAAGCCGGGAATACAGAAGGTGTCCCTCGCCGCCACCCCTCTCCCCACCCCCACCCCCCGTGCCAATCAAATTAGGTATGGAGGAGGGGGGAGGGCAAAGATTGGATAGAAGCTGGAATGGCCTGGGGGCACAGGCAATAAATACCTGTCGCCTCTGACCTTTGGGGTCAGAACACCAGGAGCAGCCGCTGCAGCAGCAGCAACCCACATGTCTCTCTCTGCCCAGAAGGCCAGAAGCCTGCTCTACAACCAGAACCAACACACTGAGGCAAGGGCCGCGGGACGGGTGAGTGTCTCTTGGGTGGGACCCAGGTACACTGCTGATGATGGGAATCATGAGTGGATTCCTCCCACGTAGGGAGAGCACATTGTGAGAGCTAGCCGCCCACCACGTGCGCGGGTAATGTAATGAATTCTTCCCATGTGGGAAAGTAAGTGGATTCTTCCTGAGTGGGAAGTGCACATGGGTGAGAGCTAGCCGCCTCACCCACGTGCAATTAACATATGATTGTGTTCCTCCCGTATAGGGAAGCTCTAATATTGCTAATTGATTATATTCCTCCTGAAAGGGAAGTTCAATCCATTGCACCTAAAATATTACATAAACTCAATTCACCTCGTGGAATAAATTTTATATAAAACTCAGGCTTTCCATCCCTGGCCTCTCTCTCTCTCTCGCCTCGCCGATCACTGAACGAACCCGTCCCCGGACGACGGGTGACAAGTTTAAGTATTATTATTATAATTGTTATTATAATTATTATCATTATGAAAGCAGAGGAGGGATCTGGGATAACCTGCTGTCTAAAATCCTTTCTTTCCTCTCTGTCTGCCCCATTGAGAAATGTGAAACCACCACTGGTGAGAGTTCACAGAGTAGGAAAAGTAGCTTCCAGGTCCCTCATCATCTCGGCAGGCATGGCTGCATAGAATGGACTGAGTGAAATGGGAAGAATCCCACTTTTCTCGGTAGTGGGAAACAGATCCAGTGGGATTTGCTGTCCCACTGTTAATTAATTTCAAGAAACCTTTCTAGCATTATAAGTGTAGCTGGAGGGGGAAACCCAGTTTGGGGAGATGTCTGAGCTTAGAGGGGATATCCAGGCTTGTTAAGGAATACAAAGCCGATCGGGCAACCTTCATTGTTTAAAAGAATTGATTGTTCTTCAGATAGTATTTCTTCAATTTGTTTCTTCCACTGCCATCTGTTAATTGTTGGCAATTTTGGCTATTACTGCATTCTTTAGATTTTGATTAGTGAACAGGCCTTAGTTCCTTTTCATTCCATTGTCCTGGTGGTCTAATCTTTCTAATGTTTCTATTCCTAAATTGCATAAGATTCACAATTCTGCAGCTGGAGGTCTTTTATTTTCTTCCATATTTTGTAATTCTGAAAGACTTATTCCAGTAGTAAGACAAACATTTGATGATTGAGAAAGGAAAGAGAGAAGGGAGAAGGGGGGGGGGGGGAGAGGGTGTGGAGGAAGGAGGGACCAGAGGCTGTAATGTTATTACAGTTCTTTAAAAGAAAAGTAGCATGAAACAGAACAATTTATTTAATTCTATGGAATGAAAGGAAATGGCATGTTTATGGTGGAATTTTCACCATGTTTTAGTAGAACTATCTTTTATCTTGGGGCTGTCTTGATCTTGGGCAAGTCACTCACTTTCTCTGAGCCTCAGTTTCCTCATCTGTAAAATGGGGATTCAATACCTATTCTCTCTCCTTCTTAGACTGTGAGCTCCCTGTGGGACAGGGACTGAATCCAACCTGAACAACTTGTATCTTTCCCAGCACTTAGAACAGTGCTTAACACATAATAAGCACTTAACAGTTGTATTATCATTATTGTTGCTATTGTAATTATTATTATTATGAAAGCAGAGGAGGGATCTGGGATCACATGGCGTAGCAGACTAATCCTGACTCTGCCACCTGTCTGTTGTGTGACCTTCGGCAAGTCACTTCACTTTTCTGTCCCTCAGTTACCTCATCTGGAAAATGGGGATCGAGACTGTGAGCCCGATATGGGACAGGGACTGTGTCCAACACGATTTGTTTGTATCCACCCCAGCACTTAGTACAGTGCCTGAAACATAGTAAACACTTCACAAACACCACAATTATTATTATTATAACAGAAAATCATTGCATGGAATCACCCCAAGAATAATAAAAATCTTTTTAAATGGTATTCCTTAAGCACTTACTATGTGTCAAGCACTGTTCCAAGTGCTGTGGTAGATAGAAGTTAATCAGTTCTGATAGAGTACCTTATTCCATATGAGGCTCACAGCCTAAGTAGGAGGGAGAGCAAATATCGAATCCCCATTTTGCAGTTGATGAAACTGAGGACCACAGAAGTGAAGTGACTTGCCCCAGGTCATACAACAGGCAAGTGGCAGAGCCGGTATTAGGACCCAGGTCCTCTGCCTCCCAAGCCCATGCTTTATCAACTAGGCCATGCTGCTTTTCCCAAGATTTAGCCAAGATTCAATCTGTTCAGGTTGTTCTTAATCTCAGTGGAATGGTGCCTTTCTCTCACAATAATAATAATAATAGCATTTATTAAGTGCTTACTATGTGCAAAGCACTGTTCTAAGTGCTGGGGAGGTTATAAGGTGATCAGATTGTCCCACAGGGGGCTCACAGTCTTAATCCACATTTTACAGATGAGGTTACTGAGGCACAGAAGTTAAGTGACTTGCCCAAAGTCACACAGCTGGCGATTGGCAGAGCTGGGATTTGAACCCATGACCTCTGACTCCAAAGCCCGGGCTCTTTCCACTGAGCCATGCTGCTTTTGACCTGAACACGTGAGAAGCGTTTTAGTTTTCAGTCTAAATCCGGCTGCTGCAATTTCATTTTATTCTCTCAGCAGTAGGTGAAGAACAGAGATTACCATTTCATTTGTTAAAAACCCTTCCTTGAAGACACCAACACCCTTTTTATCATGTCCATAAGAGTGAGACAAAAAATATTCTGCTGAGGCTGCTATTTTTGTCTGGGACTGAACAGTAGGAAGGTTAATCAGTCAATCAATCGTATTTATTGAGTGCTTACTGTGTGCAGAGCACTGTACTAAGCGCTTGGGAAGCACAAGTTGGCAACACATAGAGACGGTCCCTACCCAACAGTGGGCTCACAGTCTAGAAGGGGGAGACAGAACAAAACCAAACATATTAACAAAATAAAATAAATAGAATAGATATGTGCAAGTAAAACAGAGTAAAAATATGTACAAACATATATACATATATACAGGTTCTGTGGGGAAGGGAAGAAGGTAAGGCAGAGGGGATGGAGAGGGGGACGAGGGGGAGAGGAAGGAGGGGGCTCAGTCTGGGAAGGCCTCCTGGAGGTGAGCTCTCAGTAGGGCCTTGAAGGGAGGAAGAGAGCTAGCTTGGCGGATGTGGGGAGGGAGGGCATTCCAGGCCAGGGGGATGACGTGGGCCCGGGGCCGATGGCGGGACAGGTGAGAATGAGGCACGGTGAGGAGATTAGTGGCAGAGGAGCGGAGGGTGCGGGCTGGGCTGTAGAAGGAGAGAAGGGAGGTGAAGTAGGAGGGGGCGAGGTGATGCAGAGCCTTGAAGCCGAGAGTGAGGAGTTTCTGCCTGATGTGCAGGTTGATTGGTAGCCACTGGAGATTTTTGAGGAGGGGAGTAACATGCCCAGAGCATTTCTGGACAAAGACAATCCGGGCAGCGGCGTGAAGTATGGATTGAAGCGGGGAGAGACAAGAGGATGGGAGATCGGAGAGGAGGCTAATACAGTAATCCAGATGGGATAGGATGAGAGCTTGAATGAGCAGGGTAGCGGTTTGGTTGGAGAGGAAATGGCGGATCTTGGCAATGTTGCGGAGCTGAGACCCGCAGGTTATGGTGACGGCTTGGATGTGAGGGATGAACGAGAGAGCGGAGTCGAGGATGACACCAAGGTTGCGGGCCTGTGAGACGGGAAGGATGGTAGTGCCGTCAACAGTGATTGGAAAGTCAGAGAGAGCGCAGGGTTTGGGAGGGAAGACAAGGAGTTCAGTCTTGGACATGTTGAGTTTTAGGTGGTGGGCAGACATCCAAATGGAGATGTCCTGAAGGCAGGAGGAGATGCGAGCCTGGAGGGAGGGGGAGAGAGCAGGGGCAGAGATGTAGATTTGGGTGTCATCAGCGTAGATTGATAGTTAATCTGTGTCTCTCTCCTTCTGTCTTGTCTTTATTCACCCTCCTTGTTCATCCACTACTTTAGCCCAGGAAATGGAGGATTCTGAGGAAGTGTGGTTCCCCTGCCCCATGCTTCCTGCCCAATACGGAGCACAATCTAGCACTAAAAATCAATTAATCAATGGTATTTATTGAACACTTGTTATGTGCAGAGCACTGTCCTAAGGGCTTGGGAGAGAACAATACAACAGAGTTGGTAATAACAATAGTAATAATGACAATTATGGTAATAGTAACAAAAAATGATTGTGGTACTTGTTTAGTGCTTACTATGTCTCAAGTACTGTGTTAGATACAAGATAACAACTCCCATATGGGGCTCATAGTAGAACTAGGAGGGAGAACAGGTATGGAATCCCCATTTTACAGATGAGGGACCTGAGGTAGAGAATTGAAGTAACTTGCCCAAGGTCACACAGCAGGTAAGTGGCAGAGGAGGGATTAAAACCCATGTCATCTCACTCCATGGCTCATGCTCTTGACACTAGACAATGCTGCTTCCCTGGTAGACAAATTCCCTGCCCACAAGAAGTTTAAACACACATGTATCCCACATTTTACTTTTGTTCTTTCCCTCTCCTTCACTATCTACAAGTGACACTTCCATTCTCAACCCCTTCTGATGGTCAGTATTTTATGCAACCCAAACCTTGCTCCACAATAGCATTCAGGAGAGCAGTAAGCTGGGTAAGCCCTTTATCTTTTTGATGTGTACTTCTTGGCCCAGAAAAGAGGGCTTCTGAGGAAGCAGGTTTCACCTATTCTGACTGGCATAGGGTAGCATGTGAGTGCAACCTATCACCTATAATACTTACTTTGAATTTTCCCCAGCACTTAGTGCAGTACTCTGCACAAAGGAAGCAATCAAATAGCATTGATCCATTCAATTGTATTTTCATTCAGTCGCTTACTGGGTGCAAAGCACTGTACTAAGTGCTTGGGAGAGTACAATATAATGATAAACAGAAACATTCCCTGCCCATAATGAGTTTACAGCCCAGAGACTGATTGATCTAGATTGTAAGCTCCTTGTGGGCAGGGATTGTGTCTACCAACTCAATTGTATTTTACTCCCAGAAGCACTTGGTGCAGGTCTTTGCACACAGTAAGTGTTCAATAAATACCATTGATTGATAGTGGAAAGCACAAAAGTCTAGGAGTCAGCAGATCTGGGTTCTATACCGGGCGGTACAGTAGACCTTGGACAAAATCTCTTTGGCCCTCAGTTTCCTCATCTGTAAAATGAGGATAAAATAGGATTGGGTCTAGTCTGAACATCTTGTTTCTATTACAGTGCTTAACACATAATAATGGAGAAGCAGAGTGGCTCAGTGGAAAAAGCCTGGGCTTTAGAGTCAGAGGTCATGGGTTCAAGTCCCAGCTCTGCCAATTGTCAGCTGTGTGACCTTGGGCAAGTCACTTAACTTCTCTGGACCTCAGTTACCTCATCTGCAAAATGGGGATTAAGATTGTGAGCCCCACATGGGACAACCTGATCACCGTGTATCCTCCCCAACACTTAGAACAGTGCCTTGCACATAGTAAGTGCTTAAATACCAAAATTATTATTATTATTATTTAGACTGTAAGCCCCATGTGTCTATCATATGCCTACCTTATTTTGTATCTGCCCGTGGATAGGGAACGGGCCGGGGAGTCAGAAGGTCAGGGGTTCTAATACCTGCTCCGCCACTTGTCTGCTGTGTGACCTTGAGCAAGTTACTTCACTTCTCTATGCCTCAGTTACCTCATCTGGAAAATGGGGATTTAGACTGTGAGGCCTACATGGGACAGGGACTGTGTCCAACTTGATTTGGTTGCATTCATTCAATCATATTTATTGAGTGCTTACTGTGTGCAGAGCACTGTACTAATTCACCTCAGTGCTTAGTACAGTGCCTGCCACCTAGTAAGAGCTTAACAAATACCATAATTATTACTACTTAGTACCGTGCTTGGCACATGAAAGTGCTTAACAAATACCACAATTATTATCATCATCATCAATCGTATTTATTGAGCACTTACTATGTGCAGAGCACTGTACTAAGCGCTTGGGAAGTACAAATTGGCAACACATAGAGACAGTCCCTACCCAACAGTGGGCTCACAGTCTAAAAGGGGGAGACAGAGAACAAAACCAAACATACTAACAAAATAAAATAAATAGAATAGATACGTACAAGTAAAATAAATAGAGTAATAAATATGTACAAACATATATACATATATACAGGTGCTGTGGGGAAGGGAAGGAGGTAAGATGGGGGGGATGGAGAGGGGGACGAGGGGGAGAGGAAGGAAGGGGCTCAGTCTGGGAAGGCCTCCTGGAGGAGGTGAGCTCTCAGCAGGGCCTTGAAGGGAGGAAGAAAGCTAGCTTGGCGGATGGGCAGAGGGAGGGCATTCCAGGCCCAGGGGATGACGTGGGCCGGGGGTCGATGGCGGGACAGGCGAGAACGAGGTACGGTGAGGAGATTAGCGGCGGAGGAGCGGAGGGTGCGGGCTGGGCTGTAGAAGGAGAGAAGGGAGGTGAGGTAGGAGGGGGCGAGGTGATGGAGAGCCTTGAAGCCCAGGGTGAGGAGTTTCTGCCTGATGTGCAGATTGATTGGTAGCCACTGGAGATTTTTGAGGAGGGGAGTAATATGCCCAGAGCGTTTCTGGACAAAGATAATCCGGGCAGCAGCATGACGTATGGATTGAAGTGGAGAGATACACGAGGATGGGAGATCAGAGAGAAGGCTGATGCAGTAGTCCAGACAGGATAGGATGAGAACTTGAACAAGCAGGGTAGCGGTATGGATGGAGAGGAAAGGGCGGATCTTGGCAATCTTGCGGAGCTGAGACTGGCAGGTTTTGGTGACGGCTTGGATGTGAGGGGTGAATGAGAGAGCGGAGTTGAGGATGACACCAAGGTTGCGGGCTTGTGAGATGGGAAGGATGGTAGTGCCGTCAACAGAGATGGGAAAGTCAGGGAGAAGGCAAGGTTTGGGAGGGAAGACAATGAGTTCAATCTTCGACATGTTGAGCTTTAGGTGGTGGGCAGACATCCAGATGGAGATGTCCTGAAGGCAGGAGGAGATGCGAGCCTGGAGAGGGGGGAGAGAGCAGGGGCAGAGATGTAGATCTGGGTGTCATCAGCATAGAGATGATAGTTGAAGCCGTGGGAGCGAATGAGGTCACCAAGGGAGTGCGTGTAGATTGAGAACAGAAGGGGACCAAGCACTGAACCTTGGGGAACCCCCACAGTAAGAGGATGGGAGGGGGAGGAGGAGCCTGCAAAAGAGACTGAGAAAGAACGACCGGAGAGATAAGAGGAGAACCAGGAGAGGACGGAGTCTGTGAAGCCAAGGTCAGATAGCGTGTTGAGGAGAAGGGGGTGGTCCACAGTGTCAAAGGCAGCTGAGAGGTCGAGGAGGATTAGGATAGAGTATGAGCCGTTGGATTTGGCAAGCAGGAGGTCATTGGTGACCTTTGAGAGGGCAGTTTCCGTGGAATGTAGGGGACGGAAGCCAGACTGGAGGGGGTCGAGGAGAGAGTTGTTGTTGAGGAATTCTAGGCAGCGCATGTAGACAACTCGTTCAAGGAGTTTGGAAAGGAATGGTAAGAGGGATATGGGGCAATAACTAGAAGGTGAGGTGGGGTCAAGAGAGGGTTTTTTTAGGATGGGAGAGACATGGGCATGTTTGAAGGCAGAGGGGAAGGAACCAGTGGAGAATGAGCGGTTGAAGAAGCGAAGTATAATTATCATTATACTAAACACTTGACATGCTAATATCATTATTTTAATTGGGTTTTTAACTTTTTGTATCCCTGTGCTTCACCATCTACTAGTGTCACTTCCATAGAGTCAGTCAGTCAATCGTATTTATTGAGCGCTTACTGTGTGCAGAGCACCGTACTAAGTGCTTGGGAGAGGCCTAGTGGAAATTGTCTGAGTCTGGGAGTCAGAGGATTTGAATTATAATCCCAGATTTGCGACTTTTTGGCTGTCCACCCTTAGTTGTGAGCCCCATGTGGGACACTGGAATTCTAGCTGGCCCAATTAACTTGTATTCCCCCCCTCCCACCCCACACTTAGTATAGTGATTGTCATATGGCAAGTCCTTAACTAATATCACAGTTATTATCATTATATTGTACCTCTTCTGATCAGAGTTTCTCATGATAAGAGAACATTCAGCGTCTGAGCAGATGGCGGGTGGACTGGCCTGTAGAATGGAGTAGAAATCAAGTATTGAAAAGGCCAGAAATGATCCCTGTTGCCCCCCCCGCCCCCTTGCCACCGTTTGAAGATAACACCGGGCCCTGCCAGCTTACAGTGAGTGATAGTTTTTTTTTTTTTTTTATTGTATACCTACTGATCCCCGCTCCATTTGGAGACATCACCCCACCCTGGGATGCCATTTGATGAGTACACTTCTGTAACCCCTGGAAAATGGACCCAAATCAGTACCATCTCCCCTCTATATATCTCTATGTCCATTGGTTGCTGGTGCTTCCACTGGTTCCCTCCACCATCATGTCCCTCTTTGGTTGGTCGGTCGGTCGGGTCTCGCTGTCCTCATGGCTGATCCTCTCCTCCAGCTGGGCAGGGAATGCCTCCTCCTGCCAGCCTCTGTCCGTAACATGGGCACTTCTTTGTGGCCACCATAAGTTTCCCTCAAGCACGCTCTACCAACGCCGACCCCCCCATATGCTATGAGTCCATCACCCTTACCTTGAGCCTCCAAGGACTCTAGCTGCCACAAGACCCAACTCCCCCTAAAGCATAATAGAAAGTTACCAACGATTCAGTCTGTTTCAAGTCATTACAAACTATCTTATTCCCCCTCCCCATTGTTAACCCCTTCACTTCTCTTAACCCTCCCTGCCGATCAAGTTGGCGTGCCGAGGACAGATCATCCCAGCTCTTTCCACTCTCAATACTGTTGATTGAGTGTATTTATTGAGTGCCTATTGCATGCAGAGCTCTGCCCCAAGCTCTTGGAAGAGTACAATGTACTGATGTTTACCCTGCTCTCAGCCGCACAGCCATCATGTACATATCCCTAATATATTTATTTATATTAATGTCTGTCTCCCTAACTACACTGTAATCTGGGAATGGGTCTAGCAAGTCTCTTTTTTTTAATGGTAGGTATTAAGTGCTTGCCACGTGTCAGGCAATGTAATAATTGGTGGGGTAGCTACAAGATAATCAGGCTGGACACAGTTCCATTCCCATATGGGGCTCTGTGTAGGAAATGGTAGGACTTAATCCCCATTTTACAGATGAGGTAACTGAGGCACAGAGAAGTTAAGTAACTCACTCAAGGTCGTGAAGCTGGGATTATAACCCAGATCCTCTGCCTCTCAGGCTCATGCTCTTATCACTAGGCCACGTTACTTCCCTATTTTATTGTACTCTCCCAAGCTCAATAAATACCACTGATTGTTTGATGGATACAATAAAGTTAATAGATGGTCCCTCTGACAGATCTATGCCAAAGGGCTCCATTCTCTTATTAAGAATGTTTTTTCCCCTAAATATTTGTTTGGCCAATCCTGCAAATCCTTCAATAAAACAACGTGGAAGACCAAGGAGATGTCTGGTGTTGCGGCACTAAGGAAAACTAAAAGGACTATCAGTCTATCTGTCAATCTACCTCTTTCTCTCATTTTCATCGTTCAATCACCTATCAATTCAACGACTTCACCCTGGGCAGGCCAGAAGTATATGTAACTAATCACTATGTTGACTAGGAAGGCCTGACTCCCTGTCCTACAATCTATCTATGAGAAGCAGCTTGGCTCAGAGGAAAGAGCCCGGGCTTTGGAGTCAGAAGTCATGGGTTCAAATCCCAGCTCTGCCAATTGCCAGCTGTGTGACTTTGGGCAAGTCACTTCACTTCTCTGTGCCTCAGTTACCTCATCTGTAAAATGGGGATTAAGACTGAGTCCCTCGTGGGACAACCTGATCACCTTGTAACCTCCCAAGCGCTTAGAACAGTGCTTTGCACAAAGTAAGCGCTTAATAAATGCTATCATTATCACTATTATTATTATCTACTAGTCCAAGCTCCTATCCACCCCCTCCTCACCACCATTTCGAGATTTGTGACCACTCTGCTACAGAAGACCGTTACGTGGCAAAGAAATCAGTAGTTCAGGAAGTCAGCCTAGGTAAGAGGGCCAAATGTGAAATTAGTTGAATATTAAGCAAATGGTCTAGTCCTCACTGAGAAAAAAAAGATCTCTTACATTTTTACAAATTCCTCAAGAAATGGAGAAAACGCTCAATTTATGGTGCTTGGGGAGTGTTGGCTGGTAAAGACAAAATAGTTTCCACTTAGATCCCCATCCATCCAGGGGTGATGTACAGTGAATTGCCTCAGTGCACACTCAATAAAGACCATTACTGCCCTGACACGGGAGGCCTACAACCTGAAAAGCCAGGTTGAAGAAGATCTGGAAGGTCCAACCCTTCCCAGCCGAGTCAAGCAATCTGAGAGCCTGAGAAGGACATAGAAATTCAGTGACACTGACAATATCCTTGGGGGTCTTGTGCTTGTTTCTCAAGTTTTATGAGGCAAAACTGACAAGAAAACTTTTTTTAAATCAGTTCCTTTTTCTTGTTGTCATGTGATAAAAACATTAAACCAGCTTATTAAAGTGAGTGAACAAATGGTGGGAGAGTGAGAGTGAGTGTGTGTGTGTGTGTGTGTGTGTGTGTGTGTGTGTGTCGGGGGGGTGTAATGGGTGAAGTGTGGTCTGGAACTCAATAACCTCCTCTGCCCAATAGAACCTTGGAAAAGATAGCTTTTTTTTCCTCAACTCATTACCTACAATTTAATCTTAATGTTTTCTGTAATGTATTCCACTCAAGTGACAGTGTTAAGGAAAAACCTCTACACACACACACACACACACACACACACACACACACACTCTGAGCAAAGCAGAATTGATGTTCTTTGCAGAGGAACCAAATTAAAAAGTTACTTTTCAGGGCCTTAGGAATAGGGCGCGTTGAAAATCAATCTTCAGAGGGCTTCTGGCTGCAGGTTTAATGTTATAATACCTCAAAGTGAGCATGCCTGTTTTGAATACACACTTATAACGCATTCCGATCCACATTAGTTTCTGTTCTGGAGAACGCACCCACTTTAAACACATCCAGAAAGTCATTTGCTAGCTTGCAGGCTGTGTCTATGGTGATAGCGATTAAGGCTGTCAAAGCAGCCCTGATCCCATCAAGTCTTACTGAGCACATGACAAGCTTTCAGAGGGAAAAATCCCCAAACGCTACATTTTTTCATGTTTCCCTGGGGCCTCCCCCGACTGTGACAGGGCCTATTGCATCAAACACTTTACACAACCCCCTGTCTCAGCCTGCTTTAATCTTCTCTACTTCGGGAAGGGGATGGAGGGACGACGATGACCACACCATGGAAGTCCACCCTGGATATGAAACATTAATGTGATAAATTCCTGAGGAAAGCATTATTAAAAATTTCTAACCCTATAAACGCTGCCATTAATCACTACCAAATTAACCTTATGTGAGTTAAATTATTATGAGTTCCTGTGTAAATTAAATAGTTATTAGTTCCAGGCCTTTTCTTCTGGATACAGGCAGCAGGAATCGTCGAAAGAGGGCATGGAGAAATCTACTGGTTTCAATTTACAAAGAACGTTTAGAAAAAAGAGTTTTGCTTGATTACAAGAGCAAAGCCACTTCACAGTATAATATCACAATAATTGTAGCCATATATCATAACATGTCATAACTCCAGGACAAAGCTAAAGTGGCTTTCATTTGCAACAGCCAGGAACGTTAGGAGAGAGAGTGAGGTAATGGCTTTTTTTCTCCATATTCCACTAGAGAGCAGTATTCTTTTGTAAAAATCAGGTAGGTCATTATCTGCAGAAGAACCTGAGAGGAAAAAAACTCCTGCAAAAGAAAGGTTTCAGTAGAAAATGAAGTCTATTTCACTCTTTTTCTCTCTCCCTCTGTTCCTCTCCCTGTCTGTTTGTCTCTCCATCCTTCCCTCACATCCACTATGCCCAATAAGAACTAAAGATGATCTTTTCTACAAGGTCCCTATTATCAGAGATATAAAGTGCTTGATACTCTCTTTTCTCCTAAGATACAGCATGTCTTCCAAACAGTCAACCTCTTGACAAGAGACTTATCAGGAGACATAGCAACTAGGTTTCCTTATAGGGCTCACCAAAGTTTAAAAGGCACAACCCAACTAGCTAACAAAGTCATAACCAGTTTGGTGAGGCAGGGGGTTTGTGCCTGTGTGAGCAACTGAGAACTTTGTGAAGCTGTTACTTTTGAGACTAATTTTCCAGCTTATGGTCTTGGTTTCTGAACTGCTGTAACTGAGATTTGTCCTGCTACACAGAGGGAAAATATCATGCCATGGGTAATTTGGTATTATCTCCTTGACAGATGAGTTGATATTACAAGAAACCCAAGGCCCTTGCATCCACTGTCTGAAGGTTACCAACACTTTTTCTGTTATGTAGTGGGTTTCTATAACTCTTCTGTTCCAATCACGTGTAAACAGAAATGACAAAGAAAAGTGGGGAGTGTGTGTGTAGCATTGACCGCTTCACTTATCTGATAAGCAGAAAACTCTCGATAATTCATTTCTTTCTTCCCAGAAGGAAATGCATACACTTCTCCAGTGGCTGGATTCAGTGGAAGACTTTTAGGCTAAAGATTGGGGTTTTTTTGTTGTTGTGTTTTGTTTTTCATTTTTTATACTGGAGTCAATCCATGAAAACAGAAAGGTGTTTTCTGTCAGGAATTGCCTGACCAATGCTATCCTATACGTCTTAGTTCTATTTTCTTACATAAGGCATTACTTTACTGTTTCTTGTTACCTTAAGCTACTGAAGTAAACCTTGCAAGCTAAAAGAAACCAAATATCGAGGAAGAAAAAAAAAGAGAGATAGAAAGAAATAGACAACCACTAGGCTAACACCAAGAGGAAATACACTTCTGTGCACACCACTTGTTAATTTATAGGAACACACTGAAGAGCACACAGAGTGTCAGTTTTGATGCTGGCAGATCTCTATTTTTCACTAAGGCCTGGAGACCTTTTCTGGAAAGGTCTGCTCTGTTTCTTGGCAGCAGCTGTGGGTGGTGGGATGAACTACATTTCCTTTCCTAAACAACCGTGGCTTTTGCGGAGGAACACATCCAGACTCCTTGACAAGGATTTTGATAAAGTAACCATTCCCTGAACAGATACTTCTTTTCAGGACCAAATCTTTATTATTCAACTGTAAACACGTCTACACTTCACTCATACCACTGCATTCACAGATCGACACTGCCACTGCCCCAGATTTACAAGCCTTTGTTCTATTCATCAGGGAAATCTTGTAGCAAAAGAAAACATTTTCACTAACACAAGCACAGCACCACACTAACAAGATCCAAGAGGTGACAGGCCCCCTAAGGCAACTCCTGGGCAAAATTGATTTTGAATATCTGAGGTTCCTCAAAAATAATTTCAAGGTGGTTGGGGAACCCGGCATAATCTCTCTGAATTAAATTTCTGGTCAATGGAGTCTCCTCTTGACTGAGAAGCAAAAAGTCCCTTCAAGTTTTAGGATCAACCCATAACTGATTTAAGCATTGCAGGAAACTATTAAACTGAGCCCCGTGAGAGACAGGGATTGTGTCCGACATGATTTTCTTCTATCTATCCCAGAACTAAGTATAGTGTTTGGCACATTTTAAGCACTAAACAAATGCCGCAATTATATCATTATCTAGCTGTGCTCTCCTCTCTGCCAATTGAATTTATTGAGTTCTGTGTGCAAGGCATTCTACCTGTTGGGTAGGGACCGTCTCTATATGCTCTGCACACAGTAAGTGCTCAATAAATACGATTGATTGATTGACTGATTGATTACCAAGCTCTTGGGAGATTCCAATAGATTCAGTAGACATGGTCCCCATCTTGAAGGAGCTGACAGTTTCCCTCCTCTGACCCTTTGGTCATGCCCTTCCTCTTGCTAGGAACTTCCTTCTCCTTTAAACCTCCCAGAACACAGTTCTCTCCAACTTCAAAGCACTTCTGAAATCCCACTTCCTCCGGGAAGTACAGTACTAAGCACTTAATGCAGTGCTCCACACAGTAAGTGCTCAATAGATGCCATTGATTGATTGAGGCCTTCCCAGAATAATATATTTTCTCCCCAGGCCCTAACCCCACACCTACCACAAAAGTTTGGCACCATCTCCTCACATATGCTCTCACAACCTGCACCTGTGTGTGTATTCACTTACATACTCTACTGTTCAATCAGTCAATCAGTTGTATTTATTGAGCACTTACTATGTGCAGAGCACTGTACTAAGTGCTTGGGAGAGTACAATATAAAAGACTTGCTAGTTACGTTCCCTACCCACAATGAACTTAGTGTCCAGAATCTAAGCACTTACGTGACCACATATCCATCTTTCTATTCTCCTGTTCCTCCTCTCTACAACATATTCTGTCAGACTAACCCTATAGACAGTAAGTTCCTTGAGGACAGGGGTTGGGTTCTTAGAGTCCATTGTTCTCTTGCAAGCTCTTAGAACAGTGCTCTGCACAAATAAGTTAATTATTATTATTGAATGATTGATTCATCAATTGTTGGATCTGGAACTAGTCAGAGAAAACTTCCTGAAAAGGATAAAAAAAAAGACAGCTCATGATATAGTTTTGAAACACAGTTTGAAAGCTGGCTCTCCTTTTCCCTTATCTACTTGATCAGGTGAACAGTTACCATACTGACCTAAAGAATTATAGCCAGTATCCTATTTTCTCTCCTTGCTGCAGCCAGGTTTAAAATCAAAATAGCTGAAAGACTACCAAAAGGGCTAGCCACACTATCTCCACTCCAGGAACATAACAAAAAGAATTGGATGCCTCACAAGAAACGGCAGTTTCTCTGAGTTCTTCTAGACGAGTTTTGGAAACCCAATAGATTTGTATGACTTGGAAAAGCCTCTAAAATTGAAAAAGTTATCTGAATCTCTTCAGTTTCTCTCATCTATAATTTTTATCCTGTACACAGTGACTTGAGATGCAGAGCCAGGTGGATTTGAGACAGTTGATTCTCAAGGGTTACATAACAGTTTTGCTTGAAGAGTTTTGTACAAGTCAGATAAGTCTTCTGTTTAAGCCTGAAATCTGAAGTGTGTTCCACATCTTGTAAGGCTTTAAAAATGCAATCAGTGTCTTATCACACTGGTTAAGCCAACAAGATCCTTTTCTTTTCTCTCCGATCCCTTCCAGTCTGCCTTCCCAAATGAAAATTCCCCTACAAACATTGAGTATCCATTTATTCTGAGTAAGTTTTAGCTCAACGAAGTAAGCATGATGGAATCATTTTTGTCTATCCATTTGCCCCTTAATCTGCTTTACCCTATCCCAATCCAAATAGACAAGAGCTTCATAACTGGATGGATTCAATTTCTTCAGTTCATCCACCAGGGTAATTCAAAATGTAAACTGTCCGTCCAACTATATACAATTAATTTCCATTACTTTAAGGGTAGACTGAAAACATTTCCTTTTCCATGCTGGATTGCCAACCTGACCTCCTTTTTATGGGTTTCTAATTTTCAGGACTGTTCCTTTGAAGTAGAGCATGATTACAGTCTTAAAAGTATGCTTTCGGGTAGATTCATGATTTCCTCCTCCTTCCCCCCACCCCCACCCCTTTCCCACAATCTTCTTTCTCCATCTTAATCAGCACCCATTGGATAATCATTTTGTCTAATTATTTTAGACCATGCACACGTGCAAGTTCCCCTACTTTCCCCACACACACACACACACACACACACACACACACACACTCTCTCTCTCTCTCTCTCTCTCTCTCTCTCCCTCTCTCTCTCTCTCTATGGGCTTTGGACTCCATTCAGGCTGAAAAATTACTAGTAACTTGGTCGATCTGCAAGTAATTTTGCAAAAATGTCAACGGTTTGGCCAAGCCTGCCTGACCTGTAGGCCTTGCCTCTCTGAGGGAAGCTCGAAGATTCCATGGCCTGGTCTGATCAGGACCAGCTGTGGGTGTTCAGATTTTAAATGAAGGAGAAAGGACGGCATACTCCAAAGCAGGTTTAGGAACTGAAGAAGAAATGAGGCTTGCACTCAAACCAAGGCATGGCTTTCAAGTTTGCTAAGCTCTCTTTTGCTCAGTAAAGTTATTTGACTGTACCCAGGAGTCATTTTCAAGTGCTGCTCAGGCCTGGATGGGGTGGAGGGTTCTGATGAAGAATAAGCATAATTTATTTTGGTAATAAGTGTTGTTAAATAACTTTGTCCTGGGCTTCTTCATGAAGCATTGATGAAAAAAAAATGATGAAAAAAATGAAATGCTTGATTATCTATCTCTGCTTCCCGAGAGAGCAACAGAAACCTTGAACTATGTTACAAAACCTAAGGCTGCACACATACAACAGATCTTCCCTCTGCTACGAGTGAATATTTTTCACCTCAATCCCTGAGAGATGATAATTCTAGAAACCCTGATGATGGTATTTATTAAGCACTTACTACATGCCAAGTACCAGGATAGATACAAGATTATCAGATCAAACCCAGTCCCTGTTCCACATGGGGATCACAAACAAGGAGGGAGGAAGAACAGGTATCTTCTCCCCATTTCACAGATGAAGAACCTGAGGCATAAAGATTTTAAGAGACTTGCCTATGGTCACACAGCTGGCCAGTAATGGAACTGGATCTCCTCTCTTGGAGTCCTGTGCCCTTTCCACTAGACTACCCTGTTTCATTCTAGTACAGGGGAAGTAAAGAGGGGAAAGCATTTTGCTGGATGAAGAGTGTTCTTGGGGAGAAACAAGTCTACCATTTTGCAGTACAGAATTCAGTGTACTTGGTGACTTTTAAATAATAAGAATTGTAACACACAGTGGGCACAGACAGGGAAAAATGTCTCAAGAACTTGATTTTCAAAAATACAATCTTCTCATCTAGAAAGGGTTCCTACTGAGACTGGCCCTACTCATGAAACTGTTCACAACTGGGACACCAATATCAAGGAAAGGTTTCAGTTGGCAACCTCTGGAGCAGCCAACCCCACCACCTGCCTCACCTTCCCCTCAGCACATTTTTCCCTGCTGGGCACAGAGGTTGATTGTTTTAGCCTACATGGGGGTACTATATACAAACACCTCACAGGCCTTGGTTTCACCAATTAAGGGCCTGATTATCAGCCCAGAACCAGATGGAAGTCCTTAGATCTCAATACACTGAAGATGCACAGGCCTGAGAGTCAGAAGGACCTGGGTTCTAATTTCTGCTCTGTGACCTTGGACTACACACTTAATTTTATTCTGTGTCTCAGTTACCTCACCTGTAAAATGGGCTTAAGACTATGAGCCCGATGTGGGGCAGGGATTGTGTCTAACCTGATAAGATTGTTTCTACCCCAGTGCTGGGCACATAGTAAGCTCTTAAACAATGTCAAAAAACAAAAAACAGTGGGTTAGATTATTAGCCCCTTGAGGACCGTGATGCCAACCTCGGGTGCTGTCCAAACATTTGTACTTCAATTTCATCTATCTTACCACAAACCTCTACTAGCCCACATTCTCCCTCTGGCCTAGAAAACCCTCCCTCTTCATAACTGACAGACGAACACTCGCCCCACCCACAAACCCTTATTAAAATGACATCTCCTCCAAGAAGCCTTCCCTGACCAGCCCTCATTTCCCTAACTCTCCCTTCTGTGTCACCCTTACAAATTGTATCTGTACCCTTAAAGCACTTGATAGTCACCCCATCCTCAAAATAATTGTGTATATATCTGCAATGTATTTTAAAGTCTGCCTCCCCCTTTATACCATAAGCTCCTTGTGAGCAGGGAATGTGTCTACCAACTCTGCAGTGTTGAACTCTCCCAAGTGCATAGTATAGTGCTCTGCATACAGGAAGTGCTAAATAAATACCATCGATTGAATAATTATGAGGAGGGACATTATTCAAGAACCTGAATGTTAGTGGATTGGGTGAGTTATAGATAACAGGTAGATCCTGAATTTGGAGTTGAACCCAAGAATTTCAGAGCACCCAGCTGTGAAGGAATTAGTACTGTCAGATAGTGGGAAGGTAGTTATCGGAAAGGTAAAATCAGTAGTTAAAAATGGAATGGCAAAATGAACATGGAAAATTTAGAAAAACGTTCTGTAGGAAGCTGCTAATTTTGCATGCATGTTGATGGAGTTTTTCATTCTGCATTTTTGGTCCCGGCCTCTAACTACCTTTAGCCTCTCGGTACCATTTCTCTTTTCTTTCTGAGTTAGAACTACAAATGCTAAAGTTCATCTCCATTTTGCAGATTCAAGAGGCTTCCATCATCCGGCTCTGTCTAGGAAAAGAACTAGTCATTTTTATGCCCTTGACAGAAATGAAAAGACCCTCTGAGCATTTTGGAGGTTTTCCAAGCTCTAGTTTCAATTAGTATGCGTAGAAAACGAAATGATCTTTTCTCAAATACCATGAACAATTTTACCAGGCAGAATGCTGTCCCTGATTTCCTGTTGTCTGCTCTGTTAAACATTTGGACCTAAGGCTTTCTCCTCCTTATCTTGTTTAGAAAGACAGGAGTTTCTTCATCTAGAGGATCTTTCAAAATAGGAGCCAACCAAATCAAACAATAGTACCAGTTGACTGCTTATTGGGTATAGATCACTCTACTAAGCCTACAGAGAAGGATATGGGGTAAATAGGAGAAAACATCTGTATATTAGATATATGAATAAAGCGATAAATATATCTGTGGCATACACAAGTGGATTCTTGCCAACATCGATCAATGGTATTTATTGAGCATTTACTGTGTGCAGTGCTTGGGAGAGTACAATATTTATGAGAAGCAGCATAGCGTAGTGGATAGAGCACAGGCCTGGGAGTCAGGTCATGAGTTCTAAACCCAGCTCTGCCACTTGTCTGCTGTGTGACCTTGGGCAAGTCACTTCACTTCTCTGTACCTCAGTTACCTCAACTATAAAATGGGGATTGAGACTGTGAGCCCCACGTGGGACAGGGACTGTGCTCAACCCGATTTGCTTGTATTCACCCAGGGCTTAGTACAGTGCCTGGCACGTAGAAGCAGCATGGCTTAGTGGAAAGAGCACGGGTTTGGCAGCCAGAGGTCATGGGTTCTAATCCCGCTCCACCACTTAGCTGTTTGACTTTGGGCAAGTCACTTCATTTCTCTGTGCCACTTACCTCATCTGTAAAATGGGGATTTAAGACTGTAAGCCCCACATGGGACAACCTGATTATCTTATATCTACCACAGTGCTTGGCACATAGTAAGTGCTTAACAAATACCATAATTATTCTTATTAGTAAGTGCTTAACAAATGCCATGATTATTATTATCAATCATCATCATCATCATCAGAGTTAATGGACATATTCCCTACCCACAAGAAACCTACATTCTAGAGGGGGAAACAAACATTCAAATTAATAAGTGCTGTGGAGCTGAGAGTGGGGTTATTAAAGGGTACAAATCCAAATGGAAGTGTGATGCAGAAGGGAGAGGGAGTAGGATAATTGAGGACATAGTAGGAGAGGGCCTCTTGGAGGAGATGTGTTTTTAATAAGGCTTTGAAGGTGGGGAGATTGGTGGTCTGACACATATGAGGGGGATGGAGTTCCAGGCCAGAGTCAAAACATGAGAGGGGGTGGGCAGAGAGATAGACGAGACTCAGGTACAGTGAGTCGGTCGGTATGAATCAATCAATCAATCAATCAATCGTATTTATTGAGCGCTTACTATGTGCAGAGCACTGTACTAAGCGCTTGGGAAGTACAAATTGGCATCACATAGAGACAGTCCCTACCCGATAGTGGGCTCACAGTCTAAAAGGGGGAGACAGAGAACAGAACCAAACATACCAACAAAATAAAATAAGTAGGATAGAAATGTACAAGTAAAATAAATAAATAAATAAATAAACAGAGTAATAAATATGTACAACCATATATACATATATACAGGTGCTGTGGGGAGGGGAAGGCGGTAAGGCGGGGGGATGGAGAGGGGGACGAGGGGGAGAGGAAAGAAGGGGCTCAATCTGGGAAGGCCTCCTGGAGGAGGTGAGCTCTCAGCAGGGCCTTGAAGGGAGGAAGAGAGCTAGCTTGGCGGATGGGCAGAGGGAGGGCATTCCAGGCCCGGGGGATGACGTGGGCCGGGGGGTCGATGGCGGGACAGGCGAGAGCGAGGTACCGTGAGGAGATTAGTGGTGGAGGAGCGGAGGGTGCGGGCTGGGCAGTAGAAGGAGAGAAGGGAGGTGAGGTAGGAGGGGGCGAGGTGATGGAGAGCCTTGAAGCCCAGGGTGAGGAGTTTCTGCCTGATGCGCAGATTGATCGGTAGCCATTGGAGGTTTTTGAGGAGGGGAGTGATATGTCCAGAGCGTTTCTGGACAAAGATAATCCGGGCAGCAGCATGAAGTATGGATTGAAGTGGAGAGAGACACGAGGATGGGAGATCAGAGAGAAGGCTAGTGCAGTAGTCCAGACGGGATAGGATGAGAGCTTGAATTAGCAGGGTAGCGGTTTGGATGGAGAGGAAAGGGCGGATCTTGGCAATGTTGCGGAGCTGAGACCGGCAGGTTTTGGTGACGGCTTGGATGTGAGGGGTGAATGAGAGAGCGGAGTCGAGGATGACACCAAGGTTGCGGGCTTGTGAGACGGGAAGGATGGTAGTGCCGTCAACAGAGATGGGAAAGTCAGGGAGAGGACAAGGTTTGGGAGGGAAGACAAGGAGCTCAGTCTTCGACATGTTGAGCTTTAGGTGGCGGGCGGACATCCAGATGGAGATGTCCTGAAGGCAGGAGGAGATGCGAGCCTGGAGGGAGGGGGAGAGAGCAGGGGCAGAGATGTAGATCTGGGTGTCATCAGCGTAGAAGTGATAGTTGAAGCCGTGGGAGCGAATGAGGTCACCAAGGGAGTGAGTGTATATTGAGAACAGAAGGGGACCAAGCACTGAACCTTGGGGAACCCCCACAGTAAGAGGATGGGAGGGGGAGGAGGAGCCTGCAAAAGAGACTGAGAAAGAACGACCGGAGAGATAAGAGGAGAACCAGGAGAGGACGGAGTCTGTGAAGCCAAGGTCAGATAACGTGTTGAGGAGAAGGGGGGTGGTCCACAGTGTCAAAGGCAGCTGAGAGGTCGAGGAGGATTAGGACAGAGTATGAGCCGTTGGATTTGGCAAGCAGGAGGTCATTGGTGACCTTTGAGAGCGCAGTTTCCGTGGAATGAAGGGGACGGAAGCCAGACTGGAGGGGGTCGAGGAGAGAGTTGTTGTTGAGGAATTCTAGGCAGCGCGTGTAGACAACTCGTTCAAGGAGTTTGGAAAGGAATGGTAGGAGGGATATGGGACGATAACTAGAAGGTGAGGTGGGGTCAAGAGAGGGTTTTTTTAGGATGGGAGAGACATGGGCATGTTTGAAGGCAGAGGGGAAGGAACCAGTGGAGAGTGAGCGGTTGAAGATGGAAGTTAACGAGGGGAGAAGGGATGGAGCGAGAGATTTCATAAGATGAGAGGGAATGGGGTCAGAAGCACAGGTGGCCGGAGTAGCACTTGAGAGGAGGGAGGAGAGTTCCTCTGAGGATACCACTGGGAAGGATGGGAGAGTAGCAGAGAATGTTGAGAGCCGGGGGGTTGGAGAAAGGGGGGAAGAGACTTTGGGGAGGTCGGACCTGATGGATTTAATTTTGTTAATGAAGTAGGAGGCCAGATCGTTGGGGGTGAGGGAAGGAGGAGGGGGAGGAACCGGGGGCCTGAGAAGGGAGTTGAATGTACGGAAGAGCTGGCGGGGGTGATGGGCATGGGTGTCAATAAGGGAGGAGAAATAGTTTTGTCTGGCAGAAGAGAGGGCTGAGTTAAGGCAGGAAAGGATAAACTTGAAGTGAACGAGGTTGGCATGGTGTTTAGACTTTCGCCAGCAGCGTTCGGCAGCTCGAGCATAAGAGCGAAGGAGGCGGACAGTGGCAGTGATCCAGGGCTGTGGGTTAGTGGTGCGAGAGCGGCGAAGGGAAAGGGGAGCGAGCGAGTCTAGCTGAGTAGAAAGGGTAGAGTTGAGAGCAGTAATCTGATCATCAAGACTGGGTAGAGAGGAGAGGGCGGCGAGGTGGGGTGTGAGGCGTTCCGAAAGATGGGTGGGGTCCAGAGAGCGGAGATCTCTGTGAGGGAGTAATACGGAGTTACAGGGGAAAGGAGTGTGAGTGAGGAGGCAGGTGAGAAGATTATGATCAGAGAGAGGGATCACAGAGTTGGTGAGGGTGGACACAGTGCAGCGGTAGGAGATGATGAGGTCGAGGGTATGACCAAGTTGGTGAGTGGGTGAGGTGGGGTGGAGGAAGAGGTTGGCAGCGTCAAGGAGAGATAGAAGGCGGGCGGCAGAGGAGTCGTTAGGGATATCCATGTGGATATTGAAGTCTCCAAGGATCAGAGTGGGCATGGAGAAGGAGAGAAGGAATGTGAGGAAGGGGTCAAAGTCGTTAAAGAAGTTGGAAGTGGGGCCCGGAGGGCGGTAGATGACGGCTACAAGAATCTGGAGGGGGTGGTAGAGGCGAATAATGTGGGCTTCAAAGGAGGGGAAGGAAAGGGAAGGGGGAGGAGGGATAGTGCGAAAGCGACATTGGGGGGGCGAGAAGGAAACCGACACCTCCTCCTTTTCCAGTGAGTCTGGGGGAGTGGGAGAAGAAGAGGCCTGCACTGCAGAGAGCAGCAGAAGAGACCGTGTCGTCCGACGACAGCCATGTTTCAGTTAGGGCGAGGAGGAGTAGAGAACTGGAAAGGAAAAGGTCCAGGATGAAAGGAATCTTACTTAAAACGGAGCGGGGGTTCCAGAGGCCACACTTGGCATCAGCTGTCGAGGGTGGGGAGGGAGGGGGAAGGGTGCGAGGGGTGGGGAGGGTTTGGATTGGGATGAGTTGGCGGGGGCCTGGGCGGGGAGAGTGGGAAGGGGGGTGGCGATGGGAAAGGAGAACTGGGATGGGGTGGGGGCGGGGAGAAGGGGAGGAGGGGGGGTCGGGAGGGAGAAGCAGAGGACCTGCGCTGGTACAGAGGAATCCTTGGTAGGGGTTGAGGGGGAGCGGTCTTGGTGGGTGAGAGGGAGGGAAACAGCTGGGTGGGAGAGGGGAAGGGGAAGGTGAGGAATGGGAATGGCAGTTGGGAGCAAGGGAACTGAAAGTTCATGGTGAGGTCAGCAGGGCGAGTGACAGTACAGTGGGGGGTTAACAATTGAGATGCAGAAGCAATAAAACAGTAGCAATGATAAAAGTAGGCGATGGCATCACAGGGTGTAGTTGAGCAATCAATATGCTATGGCAATAATAGAATTGGCAAACAATGATGCCACAGAGAGCAGATACAAACTATTAAGAGCTGGAGTAGGGTGGGCCAGTTAAGGGGGGTCAGGGAGCAGAGATACCTGGGGAGGGGAGCGAACAGTCAACTAGCATGGGAGGGCTGAGGAGGTGTGAATGAGGTTGTCGTTAATGTAACATGTAACATGGTGCTAACAAGGTGCTAACAAGGGCTTTTTACCTGGGGGCGGGCGGGGGGAGAGTCAGTCAGGACCGGACCGGGAAGGGGGGGGGATGAGGGGCACTTTACGGAAGGCAAGGTACGTGTGCTGGGTAGTAGGAGGAAATCAGTGAGGTATGATAGGAGGGGGTAAGGTGATTGAGTGCTTAAAAGCCAATGGTAAGAAGTTTCTATTCGATGTGGATGGGCAAACCCTGGAGTTTCTTGAGAAGTAGGAAAACATGGACTGACTATTGAGAAAAATAATCCTGGCAGCAGAGTGAAGAATGGAGTGGCGTGGGGAGAGAAAGGATGCAGTGAGGTCAGCAAGGAGGCTGATGCATTAGTCGAGGAGGGATGGGATAAATACTTGAATCAGCATTATAGTAATTTGGAGGGAAAGGGCAGATTTTAGAGGTGTGATGAAAGTAGAACCGACAGAATTTGGTGGCAGATTGAATACATGGGTTGAATGGGAGAGATGAATCAAGGATAATGCCAAAGGTTTTGTGCTTGTGAGACAGGAAAGAAGGTGATGCTATCTAAAGTGATTGAAAAGCCAGGGGAAGGGAAGGGTTTGGGTGGAAATATGAGTTCTGTTTTGGACATGTTGACTTTGAGGTGTCAGTAGGATGTCCAAGTAGAGATATTCTGAAGGCAGAAGGAAATGTGAGACTGAAGTGAAGGAGAGAGATCAGGACTGGAGATGTAGTTTTGGGATTCATCCGCACAGAGATGGTAGTTTGAAGCTATGGGAGCAAATGTGTTCTCCAAGGGAGTGGCTGTAAATGGAGAATAGAAGGGGACACATAACTGAGCCTTGAGGAACTCCCACAGTTAGAGGGTGGGAGGCAGAGGAGGAACCAGAGAAGGATACTGAGAATTAGCAGCCAGAGAGATAGGAGGGGAACCAAGAGAGTTCAGTATCATTAAACCCAAGGTTAGAGAATATTTCCAGAAGAAGGGGGTGGTCAACAGTGTCAGAGGCAGCTGAGAGGTGAAGGAGGATTAGGATGGGATAGAGGCCATTGGGTTTATCAAGAACCTCCCATGCCATATACTTTTCAGGGACTCAAAAATCGTATTTATTGGAAGCCACATGAGGATGGCATGGTGACAGGCATTTGAGAGAGTACACTCTTCCCCATTAGAAAATTAGATCTTTAAAGGCAAGGAATGTGTTTTGTGTTTCTAATGTGCATTCCCAAGTACTTAGTATAGTTCACTGCCACAGTGGGAACTCAGTATATACCATTATTATGCCAAAGGACACATATCTTGAGAACAGGGAAAATTCAATTTCATTGGCCCTTTCCTTTCATTTTTCAGATGAAATGGAAGAAGAAAATGTTTTCCAACCAACCTTCTTTTCTTTCTCCACCACCTGCAGATGATGAAAAGGAAGCCAAATCAAGAACAGAGCTAGGCAGCATGGTGTAGCAGACAGAGCATGGGTCTAGGAGTCAGAAGGTTGTGGGTTCTCATCCCAGCTCCACCACCTATGTGGCCTTGGGCAAGTCATTTCACTTCTCTGTGCCTAAATTACCTCAACTGAAAAGTGGGGATTAAGACTGTGTACCCCATGAGGGACAGGGACTGTGTCCAATCCTATTTGCTTGTATCCATCCCAGTGCTTAGTACAGTGCTTGGCACATAGTATCGCTTAACAAATACCACAAGCATTAGCTAGTCAAAGGTATTTATTAATGGCCTCCTGGGTGTGGATAATTAGAATAATGATATTTATTAAGCATTTACTGTTCATCAAAGCCCAGTGCTAACTACTGGGTTAGATATAAGAGATAAGGTTAGAGAAGCAGCATGGCCTAGTGGAAAAAGCACAGGCCTGGGCATCAGAGATTGTGTGTTCTAATCCTGGCTCTGCCACATGTCTGCTGTGTGACTTTGGGCAAGTCATTTAACTTCTCTGTGCCTCAGTTACCTCATCTGTAAAATGGGAATCAAGGTTGTGAGCCCCATGAGGGACAAGGACTGCATCCAACCTGGTTACCTTGTATCTACCCCAGTGCTTAGAACGGTGCTTGGCACATAGTAAATGTTTAATACCCCAATTATTATAATTTATATCAGACACAAACCCTGTCCCACAGGAGGTTCACAGTCTATGAGGGAGACCAAGAAGGTATTTTATCCCCATTGTACAAATGGGGAAAACATAGTCCAGAGAGTTTTAGTGTTTTGCCCATGGTCAGACAACAGGCCAATATCAGAGTGGTGAATAAAATCCCAGTCTTTTAACTCCCAGCTCCTTGCTCTTTCCACTAGAATACACTGCCTTCATGAACCAACCTCTGTAGATAAGCCAAGTACAGGATGCTTTTCTGAAAAATACTGGTCATAAAGGGAAATGGGGATGCTGAATTTTCAGGGTCCTGTGATAAATGAAGAACTTTTGTTCTGAAGAGGCAGTATGAAGGCCAGAAGAACACTGGGAATATGGATACACTGGGAAAATATCTTCCCAGGACCACCCTGGTGTTCTCTGAGACTGGGTTGCCACACTGCCATCAATCAATTAATCAGTGATATTTATTGAGTGCTTACTGTGTGTAGAGCCAATCAATCAATCAATCATATTTATTGAGCGCTTACTATGTGCAGAGCACTGTACTAAGCGCTTGGGAAGTACAAATTGGCAACACATAGAGACAGTCCCTACCCAACAGTGGGCTCACAGTCTAAAAGGGGGAGACAGAGAACAAAACCAAACATACCAACAAAATAAAATAAATAGGATAGAAATGTACAAGTAAAATAAATAAATAAATAAATAGAGTAATAAATATGTGCAACCATATATACATATATACAGGTGCTGTGGGGAAGGGAAGGAGGTAAGATGGGGGGATGGAGAGGGGGACGAGGGGGAGAGGAAGGAAGGGGCTCAGTCTGGGAAGGCCTCCTGGAGGAGGTGAGCTCTCAGTAGGGCCTTGAAGGGAGGAAGAGAGCTAGCTTGGTGGAGGGGCAGAGGGAGGGCACTCCAGGCCCGGGGGATGACGTGGGCCGGGGGTCGATGGCGGGACAGGCGAGAACGAGGTACAGTGAGGAGATTAGCGGTGGAGGAGCGGATGGTGCGGGCTGGGCAGTAGAAGGAGAGAAGGGAGGTGAGGTAGGAGGGGGCGAGGTGATGGACAGCCTTGAAGCCCAGGGTGAGGAGTTTCTGCCTGATGCGCGGATTGATTGGTAGCCATTGGAGGTTTTTGATGAGGGGAGTAACATGCCCAGAGCGTTTCTGGACAAAGATAATCCGGGCAGCAGCATGAAGTATGGATTGAAGTGGAGAGAGACACGAGGATGGGAGATCAGAGAGAAGGCTGGTGCAGTAGTCCAGACGGGATAGGATGAGAGCTTGAATGAGCAGGGTAACGGTTTGGATGGAGAGGAAAGGGCGGATCTTGGCAATGTTGCGGAGCTGAGACCGGCAGGTTTTGGTGACGGCTTGGATGTGAGGGGTGAATGAGAGAGCGGAGTCGAGGATGACACCAAGGTTGCGGGCTTGTGAGACGGGAAGGATGGTAGTGCCGTCAACAGAGATGGGAAAGTCAGGGAGAGGACAAGGTTTGGGAGGGAAGACAAGGAGTTCAGTTTTCGACATGTTGAGCTTTAGGTGGCGGGCAGACATCCAGATGGAGATGTCCTGAAGGCAGGAGGAAATGCGAGCCTGGAGGGAGGGGGAGAGCCACTGTACTAAGTGCTTGGGAGAGTACAATATAACAGAGTTGGCCAATACTTTCCCTGCCCACAGTGAGCTTACAGTGAAGATGGGGTGACAGACATTAATACAAGTTCTGGCTATGTACAGAAGTGCTGTGGGGCTGAGGGTGGGGTGAATACCAAGTGCCCAGGGTACCCAGGACACCTCAAACTTAACATGTCCTAAACAGAACTCCTTATCTTTCCCACCCAAACCCTGTCCTCCCCCTGACTTTCCTATCACTAGACAGCACCAGCATTCTTCCAGTCTCACGAACCCATAACCTTGGCATCATTCTCAACTCACTTCTCTCATCCAACCCACATATTCACTCTGTCTCCAAATCCTGTTCGTTCAACATTCACATCATGTAAAATCTTCCCTATCTTCTCCTTCTGAACTGCTATCCCATTAATCCAAGCACTTATCCTTTCCTGCCTTGACTACTGCATTGCCCTCCTTGCTGAGCTCTCCGCCTCCTGTCCCTCCCCTTTCTAGTCAATACTTCACCCTGCTGCCCAGATCATTTTTCTACAAATTGTTCAGCCCATATTTCCCCACTCCTCAAGAACTTCTAGTGGCTGCCCATCCACCTCCGCATCAAACAGAAACTCCTTACCAGTCTTTATACGACGCAATCACTTTGCCCCCCCCCACCCACCTTACCTCTCTGATTTCCTCCTACAACCCAGCCCACACACTTCACTTCTCTAATGACAATCTATTTACTCACTGCACCTCGATCTTGTCTACATCACCGGCCTCTCGCCCACATCCTGCCTCTGGCCTGGCTCATTGTGGACAGGGAATGTGTCTACCAACTCTGTTACGCTGTATTCTCCCAAGCTCTTAGTACAGTGCGCTGTACATGGTAGGTGCTCAATACATATGATCGACTGATTGGTGACAGATCTCAGTGCCATCCAGAGAATCACTTCCCAAAGAATACTAGTAGTAGTAATAATAGTAGCAGTGGTGGAAGAAGCAATAATAGTAAGGAACATGTCTACCAACTTTGCTGTATTGTACTCTTCCAAGTGCTTTGTACAATGCTCTGCACACCGTAAGCACTCAATATAGCATTTATTGAGTGCCCACTTGGTGCCATGCACTGTTCTTGTTGCTTGAGAAGCGCAAAATAAAGTTCCTGCTCACAAGGAGTTTATACTCTAATGGGAGAAAAATCATTAAAAACATTTACAATTAGAGAGAGGGGCCTACATAAATAAAGGAGCCACACCTAAATGAGTGGGTTTGCAAATAAAGTTTTCAAAGTGTGCTCCACAAAGGAAGGGCCTTCTGATTTGAAATTCCATCCTTGCCTATTCCCTAAACTTTAGATAGAATCTATGGACCTACCTTTGGGATCACTCCTACTTCCCATGAGCCTGTAATGTCATCACCAGCTCAAATTTTCCTCTCTCCTCCTCCTGATGGAGACAAACGGAAATAGGGGAGCTTGTGCAAATATTTTGATGGGCTTTTAGTTTTTGAGTTTTTTGATGTATAGTTCTGCTCCTCCTCCTCAGAGTTGGAAAGCACAAACTGTCCTCAAGTTCAATTCTATAGACATGACACTTGAATGTAGAATCCAATGTTCCCTCAGTGGCAGTGGGACTAGATTCTTGACCTGAGTTTTTGGTGAGATTGATACACCGAGCTGGGCTCTTCAGAAGATTTCTTAGAGTGTGACAAGAAAAGAACAGATTTGGGCTGAAGAACTCCAAGATAAAGTTGATAGAGCATCCGGGGGCTGGGGGAGAAGCTGTACAAAAATCCCACCAGCCACTGAGTGGAACTTTCCCCTTATTCTAATCTGTCAATCTCTCTCCCTTTCTCTGTAAGCATTCTATTCCCTTCATTCTTTTGCCTTTTGAACACCGCTAATTTTGCAACTAATGGGATGGCAGGCTTGCTTATTTCTACACCGTTGAGACAAGGAACTCCTGAGATTAATCCACAAAGGCTGAACTAGCAATAATAGGGGAAAAAATCAAACAAAGAAAAATGGAAGCCAAATTGCAAATGAAATTGTGGCAGTCAAGAAGCTAGAGCTATGAAAAACAAGTTACTTTGGAGAATGCGGTGGTTTTTTTGGCATTTGTTAAGCGCTTACTATGTGCAAAGCAGTGTTCAAAGTGCTGGGGGGGGATACAAGGTGATCAGGTTGTCCCATGTGGGGCTCACAGTCTTAATCCCCATTTTACAGATGAGGTAACAGGCTCAGAGAAGTTAAGTGACTTGCCCAAGGTCACACAGCAGACATGTGGCAGAGCCAGGATTCGAACCCATGACCTCTGACTCCCAAGCCCAGGCTCTTTCCACTGAGCCACACTGCTTCTCTACTGCTGGTGTTCAGAACAGTCCTGCATTAAGGAAGTCAAATGGCCCCATTCTGTCCCTGTGTTTTAGATGTCTGAGAACACCCAGGTTTACCAAGCAATATTGAAGTGAAGTCTTGTTAAATACCAGAAAATCAAGTTCCTCTTTCTAGATCTTGTCAATGCTATTAAGTGCCTTTAAGAAAGTTTCTAGCCATGGAAAGAAATACAACTCAACATCGCTTGGTCAATATTTTGGATGTTCAAGGGAAAAATATTTGTGATCTAAATATACATTCGCTAGCAGAGGAAAAGGATCATGAGTGTGTTTTCTCATAAAATAGTCCAGGGCACCATAGGGAATCCTTTGTCCTCCTCTGAATGAATTCTAGAGCCGGGGAAGTGAGATGTGACCCTGCTAGAGTGCATCATCCTCCTGTGGCCTGTTTGAGGTACAGATTTATGGATTGCCCACATGGGAAGCCAGTATCATCAGCAGCAGCAACAGGGCAGGACAGAAAGCCAAGTTGTCCATAATCTAGCTGCCATTAGAATGGCCATTTAGAGAAGACCATAATGAGCCAGAGACTCAAAAGAAACATTTAGCTGCTGAAGCAATGCAGCGTTTTATTTATTTATTTTCCAAAAATGAGGGGGGGCGGGGAGGGAAATTTGAAGGCCGGAAATTAATCTCGCCTGCGGTTCTGTGCAAAATGAGAGCATGATACAAAAATTGGGTATTGTTATTAAAGCAAGAATCACCCTGTTCCTCCTCCTCTTCCTTTCCCTCCTCCTCTCTCCCACCCCAAAAATCTAACCAATCCCTAAAGAAGCCTGTCATTTCTTCCTCCTCACTCTTGCTGATACAAATTTTCCTCTGTTTGCGGCGACTGAATAGAACCTCCACCTACCTCTGGAGACTAATTTGAAGCATGGAGACTCATGCCATATGCCTACTTACTGGAGTAGGATGCAGCAAAAGATCATGCTGCCTAAAAAAAAGTGTGCATGCAACTAGTAGTAGTAGTAGTAGTTATTGAGTGCCTATTAGGGCAATGCTCTGTACTAAGCACTTGGAAAAGTACAGCACAAAGAAGTGACACCCTGCTTGCCTGCCAGGAGCTTGCATTCTGATGGAGGAGATAGACATAAAATATCATTTCTTCCAGTTGAGGAATGGATGTCACCTTTGGTCCTCCATAAATTAGACTTCCCTGCCTGATATGTGCTCCAAAAAAGAATTTAAGAACTTTTAAAACAAAATGTTCCCCTGAACTAGGTAGAATGGGAAATGTGGATGGAGAATGAAGATTTGGTTTCAGGAAGGGGAAAATTATCGTGGTTATTTCTTTGTGGATGGGCTGGGGATCATTTGCCCGGAGCCCTGCAGAGTCTTGGATAAGGTTTCAAAACAACTGTTATCTGTGGAGAAATCACTGAAAAAAATTGCATAAACCTGCTTATCACTGGCTTAAGAGTTCGCTGGTAACACAAATGATATTTTCCCCAAATTTTATACATCACTACCTAATTAGGAGATATAGTGCTTTGCAATGCGTGATCTTATTTTAGAGATATGAAACACAACAAGGGGGTTGGATTTCTGTTATCCCAGCAAATCTGCTCATCTGTTTCCCCTTTTCTTTGCAATAGATCCAGTTATTCAAAACATCACTATTATTGCTCAAAGAAGATATGAGTTTAATAGATTGTAACCTTGCATTTACAATAACGTTCCCTTTTTTAAAAAAAGGAAACTGTTTTTATTAAGTTGTCAGCCTTGGAGGTAGTCAGTGCACACCCACATAGATTGCAAACATATGAGGCTACATGAATGCAACTACATAAAAGGAAGAAGAGGGGAGAGAGACTGGGTGCTACAGAAAACCTCCATCTTCTTTTTGACTAATGAGAGGAGTGCACTTGATAAAATCCCCCCCCATGGACATTTTTCCGATATTACATTTTTAAAGTGGCACATCTTACCGGCGAGAGTGGGAGCAGCATTATTCTATTAACAGCTGGAAATTTCATATGTGGAGAATGCCAAAAAAAAAGGGCAAATAAAATGAGGTTAAAGCAAAAGCTAATTAGAGATGAGAGATAACCTGTGTTCCTGGCCAGGCTTCAGTAATTTAAATTTGATGATCCAAGTCTTTAATACATATGTACTAGCATGGAGAATTGCCATGCAACTCGGCACAATTACAAAAGTAACTAGCACCATCCCTCCCACCCCCATCACCACCACAGTACAATGTAACTTTCTAAATTGTTCTGAGACCTGTGAAGATAAAATAGGGGTAAACATAATTCTGGTATTCACTGAACAGTTGCCAAGTACTGTTGCAGATACACAACTACCAGCTCAGAGACAATCTCTCTTCCACCGGGGGGCTCAGAGTTTAAGTTTGGAGGTGAGCAGGCATCCTGAAAAAACAGCTGGTTAACACACCTGTATTTTATTTATATGAATGTCTGTCGACCCCTCTAGACTGTGAGCTCATTGAGGTAGGGGATGTGTCTACCAACTCTGTTGTACTGAACCTTCCCAAGCACTTAGTATTGAGCTCTGCATACAGTAAGTGCTCAATAAATTCCATTGATCGATAACTAAGGCAACCATCTGCTGGGTTATGATGCTTTGGCCTCGCATTGGCACTGTCCTGTGATCACATATTATTCTCATCATTATGTTTACTGCATGCTTACTATGTGTCAATCACTTGTACTGGGGCAAGCATGAGTGAATCAAGTTAGATCCAGTCCCTGTCCTATATGGGGCTCACAGTCTAACGGGTAGGGAGAACAGGCAGTAAATCCTCATTTTACAGATGAGGCAACTGAGGCACAGAGTGGAAAGAGCATGGACTTGGGAGTCAGAGGTCGTGGGTTCTAATTCCAGCTTTGCCACTTTTTAGTTGTGTGACTTTGGGCAAGTCACTTCACTTCTCTGGGTCTCAGTTGCCTCATCTGTAAAATGGGGATGAAGACTGTGAGCCCCACGTGTGACAACCTGATCACCTTGTCTCTCCCCAGCACTTAGAACAGTGTTTGGCACATAGTAAGAACTTAACAAATATCATTATTATTATTATTAAGTGACCTGCCCAGATCACACAGCAGGCAAGTAGCAGAGGCGGGGTTAATGCTTTTGTGGCTGCCAAGACGGTGCTTTTTCCACTTCAGCTGTCAAGGTCTCCTGCATGCAAAAACACCTATAATGCACTTTGCAATGATCATCAGGACTGGATTTACCTGTCAGTCATTAGCATGTATGTTTCTTTTTCTGTCTCTCCCTCATTACTATCTCCCTCATTTCCTCTCACCCTTCTGCTTCCTCTCCTCACCGTTTCTTCTTTTTTCTTCCTCCCTTTCCCCTGCTTCCTCTCCTTTTCACCCCCCATCTCCCATGTCTCTTCCCTGCTTCCTCTCCTTCTCTTTCCCCTACTTCCTCTTCTCCCCATTCCACTTCTCTCGTTTCCCCTCCTCATCTCCCTCCTCTTCCCCACACTTCTCTCCTCTATCTCCACTCTATTTTTCACAATTTCTTCCCTCAGTATTTCCATTTCTCTTATCTTCTCTTTCTTCCTCCCATCTCTCTTCTCCATCACAAAAGCATAACACGAAACTTTTTTTTATATAAAAGTGATCCAGGTTCTGTTTTCTATTTTAAAACAAGCTATTTTATTGGCATGCCACTCACACCCAGCCCTAAAATCTCCTACTTATCCAATTCTTGCAAGCTTTTTCAGTCAGCCTCACTTTAAAGTTCCTCTCAAGATTCTTCTCCTGGAAGAGAGGAAACATCACTGTAACTAAACCTAAACAGAGCACTTAACATTACAAATGACTAATGCGAATGTTTCAGGCAAACTTTGTACATCGCTGTGGAAAGGAAAAAAATGAAAGGTTCCTTTCCCAGCATCACCTTAGGTCAGGAAGTATTTCAAACCCCAGAACAATCTGGCTCTCCCTGTACCTTAGCCCATTTGGGTGGGGGGGGGAGGGAGAGAGAGAGAGAGAGAGAGAGAGAGAGAGAGAGACACACACACACCCTGGGAAAAATTGTGAGACCATAATTTATTATTTGATTTTTGGAAAGCACCCAAAGTCTGATCTCTCATCTGCTAAACAAGATCTGGCATGCATAAAGACGAAGGCTGAAGTAGGTAGACACCCATCCGGAATGCAAGGCATTTTAGTGCGAGGTCCACCTCCACAGGAAGCCATTTTGTTTACACAGGGGTTATCTTCAGGATTTCCAACCAGGCTACCACAACTGCATAAATCTGGGTCAGAAGCAGAAATATGCCAGAGGGGGAGGGAGGTGATCAGATTTCATTCAATCCCGTTTGGGAGTCCATATGCCAATGACTATTAAAGCTCCACCTTCAACAATCACCGCAGGTTGTTTCTTTTACATTGATCCCTTTGAGGTAATTGCTCTGCTCTCCAAGTGTCTGAACAAGTTAGTTGTCTGGGTGAGAGAGAAACTCACAGAGGAGTTATCACAAATTACCCAGTTCAGAAACTGTAGTTTCTTTCTGAATCCAGGCCTCGCAATATTGGGCTCTGCCAGTGTGAATGATCCTGGGGGGGAAGAGACAGGAAAAGAGGCGATGGGAAGTATAAATCACTGTAAAGCCTCAACCAGGACAAAAGTGAGCTCTTAACAGTATGATTAATCAGCAGTATGGTTTGCACTAGTTACACCACCTGTTATAATTTCAAATTTTCCTCAATGGTTAGTCAACCACAGCAGGAATTCTTCCCAGACTACTTCCGAGACCAACTTCTTTTCCACCTGTTCCTTCAGGAAGTCTGAGATCAAAAGATCTTCCCCCAGATCCCACTTTATGTCTAAAACTAGAATCTGGAATCAAAGGGCCACCACCATCCTGGTACAGCTTTGACCATCTCCCAGTCAAAATACTGTGACCGCCTCCTGGCTTCCAATCAATCATATTTATTGAGCCCGTACTGTGTGCATAGTACTGTACTCAGCCCTTGGGAGAATACACTAGAACAATATAACAGACATTCCCTGCCCACAAAGAGCTTACAGTCTAGAGGTTGCAGGAACTCAAGCAGTGAAGGGCCTCAAAGGGGAGCAAAGAAAGAAAGAGAGAGACAGAGACAGAAAAGAGGAAAGGATGGTGAGGGAAGAATGAATGGGGAAAGGCAAGAACACTTGACCATCTGCCTCAAGGTCCTCATCAGGTGACTCCTTATGGATGATTGCTCTCTTCTCCCACTAAACCTCAGCACCTGTTCCGCACCCCTCAGGCAAACCACCTGATAATCTCTCAGTCTAGCTTCCAACACATTAGCCCATTCTACTTTCATTCATTCAATCAATTTTATTTATTGAGCACTTACTGTGTGTAGAGCACTGTACTAAGCACTTGGGAAGTACAAGCCGGCAACATAGAGAGTCAGTCCCTACCCAACAACGGGCTCACAGTCTAGAAATGCAAGCACTATTCTCCCCATTAAACAGCCAAGATGCTTAAGAGGGCTACTTTTACAATGTCCTCAAACTTAACAAATGCAGCCCCATGGGAGAGCTTGACCCAGGATCACTCTGCTCAGAGTCAGCAATGGAAAGACAGAGTGGCAGAAGAAACAAGCTTTAGAACACCGACTCACTCTGCAGGAGGGGCACGTTGCCCCAAGATGTAGCAAACCTTAACAATGATAATAATGGTATTTGTTGAGCACTTACTATGTTCCAAGCACTGTACTAAGCACTGGGGTGGATACAAGATAATCAGGTCCCACAAGGGGCTCACAGTCTGAGTAGGAGGGAGAACAGGTATTGAATTCCGATTCTGCAGATGATGGAACTAAGGCCCAGAGAAGTTGAGTGGCTTGGCCAAAGGTGTTACGGCAGGTACTTAGCAGAGTTGGGATTACAAACCAGGTCCTCTGACTCCCAGGCTCATGCTCTTTCCACGAGGCCACACTGCTTGTCCCTCTTGGGGTCAAGTCTTATTGGTCATGTGCTTCCTATAAGTTAAGAAGCAGTGTGGCTCAGTGGAAAGAGACCGGGCTTTGGAGTCAAAGGTCATGGGTTCAAATCCCAGCTCCGCCAATTGCCAGCTGTGTGACTCTGGGCAAGTCACAACTTCTCTATGCCTCAGTTACCTCATCTGTAAAATGGGGATGAAGACTGTGAGCCCCCCCGCCCACCGTGGGACAACCTGATCACCTGGTAACCTCCCCAGTGTTTAGAACAGTGCTTTGCACATAGAAAGTGCTGAATAAATATCATCATCATCATCATGTGCAAAACTGTTAATAGCCCTCATGGAAATGAAAAGCCTCCCTACTCCTGAGGTTCAGGCATAAGCAGCAGCAACATGGTCTAGTGGAAAGACCCCAGACCTGAGAGTCCGAGGATCTGGGTTCTAATCACTTCTCCTCCACTTGCCTGGTGTGTGATCTTGGGCAAGTCACTTAACATTCTTGTGCCTCCATTTCCTCATCTCTATAATGGGGATTTGATACCTGTTCTCCCTCCTCTTTAGCCTATGAATTACATGTGAGACAGGGACTGTGCCCAACCTGATTTTCTTGTATCTACCACAGTGCTTGGTACATGCTAAAGACTTAAAGAAGTGCCAAAATCATTTATTGTTTTTCTGCCACTAGACTTTAAGCCTCTTGTGGGCAGGGAAAATATTTAGCAACTCTGTTATATTGTCCTCTCCGAAGAGTTTAATACAATGCTCTGCATACAGTAAGCCCGTTGTTGGGTAGGAACCGTCTCTGTATGTTGCCAACTTGTACTTCAAGTGCTTAGTACAGTGCTTTGCACACAATGAGTGCTCAAATACGATTGAATGAATGAATACAGTAAGCACACAAAAAATACCATTGATTGGTGCGACACTCAGTACCAGGGGAGCTTATAAAAGGAGTGCAAGAGGTTACAATTTACTGGGCCATAAGCTTGCAACCACATTTTTCTGGGCACCAGTGTGACTTTAAAGAGGTGCCAACGGGCCACCCAGTGTAGCCACAGAGGATGAACAGTTTTGCTATGTGTAAAAATCTTTATTGAAGGCACATCTCCTCCAAGAGGCCTTCCCAAACTAAGCCCCACTTTTCCTCATCTTCCACTCACTTCTGCATCGCCCTGACTTGCTCCCTTTGCTCTTACCCCCACCCCAGCCCCACAGCACTTTTGTACATATATGTAATTTTATTTATTTGTGTCGATGTCTGTCTCCCCCCAACACCCAGACTAAGTTCATTGTAGACAGGAAAAGTCACCATTTTTTGTTGTGTGGTCCTTTCCTAATCACTTATTACTGTGCTCTGCATGCAGTAAGCGCTCAATACAAACGCACGAATGAATGAGTAAAGGGCCTTGAGGTCCTGAGAGGAAAGGGTTTCCCAACCCCCGTCTACTTTTTAATGAGGGCACCAGCTCCACAAGTGAAAACCCTGAGAGCAAAGGAAAATCTTGGATGGTTCCCATTTACAGGAGGCAAGACACATCTGGAAGAAGTAACCAGAATAGGCCACTGAATTAAGGGGAATGAATGAGCTCAAGAGGAAACAGATTCCATATAAATCGTAATACCAGGAAGAGTGAAACTGAAGCACAAAGGAGAAAATTCTGCAGTGCAGCCAAGACATCATCCCTGCCAAAGGAGGGGGAAGCAAGCTGAAACGGGCACATGACACCCTGCCTTATTTCCCTAAACCCCCACTTGCACACATTTCATTCTGGCAATGGCGGAGATCCTTAATCCCTTAGCACACACTACTGACTGTTCCAACTTGACATTTCCATGTGAAACCACAGAACAGTCATACCCTACCATGGGTGATTGGATTACACCACACCTGGCTCTTGAAATTTTAGCTCTGCACGCCAGCTGTTCCCCAGGCACCAGGCTTAACTCACTGCCCCTCCTCCCCCCTTTCCTTTGGCCATCTCCCCCAGTGGCCCTGTACTGGGCAAAACCCAACAAGTCCTGGGACCGAGTGATACCACATACGACACCATCTTGATTTCGAATATGGTATAGATGGGTAAATATGGGTAAACTGCCTCACTCTTCCTTTCGCCAGCCCAAATCATGTCTTTCCTTCTCATCTACATCCCCATCCCCTCCCCTCAACTTCTACCATGAAGAAGCTGAGAGCAAAGAGTGCAGTGCTCTTGTGAGAGCTGAATAAAAACTTGGAGGTACTTACTGAAAACACTAGAGTCTAGGCCCTCATGCTCAGTGAATGTTGATGACAGAGGAGGCCACTTCAAACAGATAAAGCTGCATTAGTGCTTTTAAATTTGTCCTTGGGAATACTCTCATCTGGAACAATGATTGCAGAGACAAAAATCAGATGAATACTGCTTTCAGAACTAAATGACTGCTCCAAGAGAACAGCTCTGAAAGAAATACATTTGAAGAGTCTGGAGAGTAATTTCATGGAAAACAAATTTGGTACCCAGTTTACTAAAAAAAAATAGCAAAAGCAAAAAAAAGCGGACTGTTGAACATAGTGTAACACATTCCTTTATTAAATATTCCATTTTATCTTGGAGTTTGATTACAGATACCAGCAGTGGGATTCCAAGATACAAGTGACACACCAATGGCATAAGAGGATGCGTTCCCAGAATGGAGAATTTTATGAACAATCCGATATGATAGGTCTCAATCCTTCTCATTTTTTTTGTCTCTTAAAAATGTTGGCCACCGTGCACTGCTCCCAAAACATCAGAAGTGATGGGACTGAGGCTCTTTTACGATTTTCAAAAGGGACACTCCAAAATCATCACCATCATCTTAAAAATACAGTATATGTCGTGAACATAAGGCACAACATGATTGCTTGCAAACATTTTTTGTTTTTACAAGTCATAGAGCATCCTTGCCTGTGTTGTGATACTTAGTTATTGAAAGAGTGCATGGATGAGGGAATGATAGTATGACTGGGAAGTTACACCACAATTGCTGCTAGAGGATGATGTGGCACAATAGCTTTGGAACATGCTGGCAGATGCTGGTTGGAAAGGGGGGCCTAGCATCATGTCCTGAGAGAACTACTCTCCTAGGCCTCTGGGATTTCACTGGATCATCTAAGCTTTGAGAAGGGCACTTTGGGACCTATAGCCTATCTACTTGGGGTAAAGCCCCATGAAGTCAATCGCCGATGCCAGTGGAAATGCTACAACCAGTAAAACAACCAAAACTATGTACTGAGAGCACCTACTCTGTACAGGACTATCAAACATCTGGAGGGAGAGTACGATAGAAGTTAAGCCACTTAATTTCTCTGTGCCTCAGTTACCTCATCTGTAAAATGGGGAATAAAGACTGTGGCCTTGTGTGGGACAAAGACTGTGTCCAACCTGATAAACTTGTATCTACCCCAGCGCTTAGTACAGGGTCTGGCACATAGTAAGTGCTTAAAATAAAAAACAAAATTGGTAGACAATCCCTATTTCAAAGAGCATATAGTCTAGTGGGTGCAGAGTACTTTCCTAAGCACTTGGAAGAAGACAATAGAGTTAATAGAAATGATTCTCTGACCTTAAGGAGTTTTGGACTTACTGTGTGCAGGGCACTGTACTAAGCATTTGGAAGAGAGCAAGAGAGTTAGTAGACATGATCCCTGCCTTCAAGAAGAGCATTACAATGTACTGTGTGTTAGGTACTATACTAAGCACTAGAAAGTGCAACACAAAAGAGTTAGTAGATATGACCCCTGCCCTCAAGGAGTTTACAATCTAGTAGGAGAGACAGACATTTGCTTAAGTGCTTTTTAATGCAGCCACAGCCCTGCCTAAAGGAATATTAAACTCTTATCCTGAAATGGCTAAATTCAACAATACTGGGTAAAAATTTGGCCCTCTAAGGGGGCAGGCTATAATCCTGAGAAGCAGCATGGCTCAATGGAAAGAGTATGGGCTTGGGAGTCAGAGGTCATAGGTTCTGCCAATTGTCAGCTGTGTGACTTTGGGCAAGTCACAACTTCTCTGTGCCTCAGTTAAATCATCTGTAAAGTGGGGATGAAGACTGTGAGCCCCACATGGGGCAATCTGATCACCTTGTATCCAACCCAATGCTTAGAACAGTGCTTTGAACATGGGTTCCTCAAGGTTCAGTTCTTGATCCCCTTCTGTTCTCGATCTACACTCACTCCCTTGGTGACCTCATTCGCTCCCACGGCTTCAACTATCGTCTCTACGCTGATGACACCCAAATCTACATCTCTGCCCCTGCTCTCTCTCCCTTCCTCCAGGCTCGCATCTCCTCCTGCCTTCAGGACATCTCCATCTGGCTGTCTGCCGGCCACCTAAAACTCAACATGCCCAAGACTGAACTCCTTGTCTTCCCTCCCAAACCCTGACCTCTCCCTGACTTTCCCATCACTGTTAACGGCACTACCATCCTTCCCGTCTCACAAGCCTGCAACCTTGGTGTCATCCTCGACTCCGCTCTCACATTCACCCCTCACATCCAAGCCGTCACCAAAACCTGCCAGTCTCAGCTCTGCAACATTGCCAGGATCTGCCCTTTCCTCTCCATCCAAACCACTACCCTGCTTGTTCAAGCTCTCATCCTATCCCGTCTGGACTACTGTATCAGCCTCCTCTCCGATCTCCCATCCTCTTGTCTCTCCCCACTTCAATCCATACTTCACGCCAATGCCTGGATTGTCTTTATCCAGAAACGCTCTGGGCATGTCACTCCCCTCCTCAAAAATCTCCAGTGGCTACCAATCAACCTGCGCATCAGGCAGAAACTCCTCACCCTCGGCTTCAAGGCTCTCCATCTCCTCACCCCCTCCTACCTCACCTCCCTTCTTTCCTTCTACAGCCCAGCCCGCACCCTCTGTTCCTCCGCCGCTAATCTCCTCACCGTGCCTCGTTCTCACCTGTCCCGCCGTCGACCCCCGGCCCACGTCATCCCCCTGGCCTGGAATGCCCTCCTTCCGCACATCCACCAAGCTAGCTCTCTTCCTCCCTTCAAGGCCCTACTGAGAGCTCACCTCCTCCAGGAGACCTTCCCAGACTGAGCCCCCTCCTTCCTCTCCCCCTCCTTCCCCTCTCCACCCCCCTGCCTTACCTCCTTCCCTTCCCCACAGCACCTGTATATATGTTTGTATGTATTTATTACTCTATTTTATTTGTACATATTTATTCTATTCATTTTATTTTGTCAATATGTTTTGTTCTGTTCTCTGTCTCCCACTTCTAGACTGTGAGCCCACTGTTGGGTAGGTACCGTCTCTATATGTTGCCGGCTTGTACTTCCCAAGCGCTTAGTACAGTGCTCTGCACACAGCAAGTGCTCAATAAATACGATTGAATGAACAAATGAATAGTAAGTGCTTAACAAATGCCATCATTATTTTTATTATTATTCTAATCCTGGCTCTGCCACTTGTCAGCTGTACGACTTTGGGCAAGTCCACTTCACTTCTCTGTGCCTCAGTTACCTCATCCGTAAAATGGGGATTAAGACTGTGAGCCCCAGGCGGGACAGCCTCATAACCCTGTATCTATCCCAGTGCTTAGAACAGTGCTTGGCACATAGTAAGCTCTTAACATATACCATTATTATTATTATACCTCTAGAATAATAGCTTGTCATGGTCAGGGAATGTTTCTGTTACATTGTGACATTATACTCTCCCAGTGCTTCGTATAGTGCTCTGCACACAGTAAGCACTCAATAAATACAATTGACTGAGTGACCAACCTGTTATCAATTGTATTTATTGAGCGCTTACTATATGCAGAGCATTGTACTAAGTGCTTCGGAGAGTGCAATACAATGGAATTAGGATACATTCCCTATCCATAATGAGCTTACAGTCTAGAGGGGGAGACAGACATTAGTATGTTCTCATTTGAAATCACCAACAGTTTAGGGAGGAGGACAGGAGCAGATCCAGGTTCAGGACTCAGGAGGGACACAAATGAACTTGTATCTACCCCAGTGCTTAGAACAGTGTTTGGCACATAGTAAGCACTTAATGAGTACCATAATTTGCCCTCCCTCTGCCCATCCGCCAAGCTAGCTCTCTTCCTCCCTTCAAGGCCCTGCTGAGAGCTCACCTCCTCCAGGAGGCCTTCCCAGACTGAGCCCCTTCTTTCCTCTCCCCCTCGTCCCCCTCTCCATCCCCCCGTCTTACCTCCTTCCCTTCCCCACAGCACCTGTATATATGTATATATGGTTGTACATATTTATTACTCTATTTATTTATTTTACTTGTACATTTCTATCCTACTTATTTTATTTTGTTGGTATGTTTGGTTCTGTTCTCTGTCTCCCCCTTTTAGACTGTGAGCCCACTGTTGGGTAGGGGCTGTCTCTATGTGATGCCAATTTGTACTTCCCAAGCGCTTAGTACAGTGCTCTGCACATAGTAAGCGCTCAATAAATACGATTGATTGATTGATAATTATTATTAAAGCATGGAAAGCCATTCTACTTGAAACCCCCAATGCTCAATCCAATCAATCTGTAACATTTATTGAGTACTTACTGTGTGCAGACTACTGTACTAAGCATTTAGAAGAGCACAATACAACAGAGTTGGTAAACACAATCCCCACTTTCAAGGCACTTATAGTCTAGAGGGAGAGCCTGGCATGAAAATAAAATAAAAAGTAAGGGAAGTAAGCAAGTATAAGGATATGCACATATGTGCTGTAGGAATGGTGGGGAGGGAGAACTTAAGTACTTTGAGGTGGGACTAAATGCACGGAAGAGGCAGGAGGGAGGAAAAAATAATAGAATGGGGGAGATGAGAGCTAGGCAATCTCCCTCTTCCCACATACCAAAAGTCTGGTCTTGCCCCTACCCTGCAGTATGAACCTTGATTTCTCATACCTGGAAAAATCCTCAGAATGGAAAGATATAAAACCCAGTTGCAATAATGGCTTCTGAAGCTGGAAATGAGATTTATCAAGAAAACATCAGGAAACCCTTTATAAAAGGGAAAGAGTACTGACGCCTGCTCAGACACCATATAAGAATTACATGTTCAGATTAAGAGTTCAAAGCATTTCACCATAAAGGAGAGGAAGAGGGGGAAAAGAGAATTAAGGTTCTTTTGTCACTTAAAAATCCAGAAATGACATTAATAATCCCTGTGGTATTTAGTGAGTACTTAATGTGTGCCCAGTATTATGGTAAAGCAATACAATCAGATGTGATAGTCCCTGTCCAAAAGTCTAAAGGGGCTGTGGAGAATAGTTATTTAATCCCTAATTTCACAGATGAGAAAATTGAAACACAGAGAAGTGAGTTGCCCTAGGTCAACAGGAGGCAAGTGGCAGGGCTAGGATTAGAACTCAGGTCTCCTGATTTCCTTTGCTCTTTCCACGAGAGCTTAATAAACACCACAGTTACTACTATCACTACAATAGAGTTTGGTAGACACAATCCCTGCTCTCAAGGAGCTACCTTCTACTGTCCATAGGGCTCTGAAATAAGTGTCTGGGAGAGTACAAGACAATTTGTTCCCATGATAAAGGAGCTTCAGTCTAGAGGGGGAGTCCAACACTAAAGTTACAGATAGATGGAAGTACTAAAATATATAAGTAATTTAAGTACTGGGTGGGGAGTAGGGGGCAGGGTTTTTAAGTACTTAAATGACATGAAAGCACTTCACAAAATAAGTGCTCAATAAATACAATTGATTAAGAGGATAACTGGGAAGTTCAAAAGAGTAATCATGGCAGGCCTCCTGGAGATATGATTCAATAAGGGACTTGAGGATGGGGAAAGCTTGGAGTAGAGCATGGATAAGTAAGAGAACTGATCAAGTGCCTTTAAGCAAACCGTTTCCCCACTCCTCAGGAACCTCCAGTGGTTGTCCATCCACCTCAGGATCAAATGGAAAGCATTCAATCAGTTCACCCCCTCCTATCTTGCCTCACTTACTTCCTGCTACACCCCACCCACATGTTTTACTCCTCTAAACGCCAACCTTCCTATTGCATCCCAAGCTCATCCATCTTTCCACCAACCCTATTGCCCACATCCTCCCTCTGTGTTGAAACTCCCTTCACCTTCATACATGACAGACCATCTCCCCAGCTTCAAAACCTCCCTACTTCAAATCCTCATTAAAATCACATCTCCTCAGCCTTTCTCAAGTAAGCCCTCATTTCCCCTGCTTTCTCTCCCTTCTGCATTGCCTATGCACTTGGAGCTGAACCCTTTAAGCACTTGATATTCACCCCACCCTCAAACCCACAGCACCTATGTACATACATAGCTGTAATTTATTTTAATGACCATCTCCCCCTTTATTCTGTAAGCTCCCTGTGGGCAGGGAACATGTTCACCAGCTATATTGTATTCTTCCAAGTACTTTGTACAGGGCTCTGCACACAGGAAGTGCTCAATAAATGTCATTGATTTCATATATATGAATTGAATCACTCAATAAAATCCTGAGTATTCACTTTACCAACTATCCTCCACATCCCTAAATGTGATTCCTGCCCACAAAATACCTTCTATAAATCAGAGTTCACGTACCTGAATAATACAAGCATGCTGAGAACACTTGGTTGGATAGTCAACTGATTTCAATGATCCCAAATAAGCAGTGATTTCCTAATTAAAAAAAAAAAAAATGGTATTTGTTAAGCACTTACTCTGTGCCAGGCACTGTACTAAGCACTGAGGTGGATACCAACAAGTTAATTTGGGCACAGTCCCTGTCCCATGTAGGCCTCACAGTATCAATCCCCATTTTACAGATGAGGTAACAGGCACAGAGAAGTAAAGTGACTTGCCCAAGGTCACTCAGCAGATCATTGGAGTCTGGATTAGAATTTATGACCTTCTGACTCAGGTCCATGCTCTATCCACGACGCCATGTTGCTTCTCTAAAGTAAACTATGGCGCATAGATTACTCAAATAATCCATTTCAATAGGCCCATGTCATTTCCTTCCTACCCAAGACTGCAAGATCCTCTGAGGCAGGTCCTGTCTTTGACTTCTGTATGTTCCCCAAGAACTTCATGGAGTACTCTGAATGCAGTAGACACTTCATTAAAACTGGTTTTCCAGTACCTGAACAACTGGGAAAATCTGGAAGGAGAAATGTTTCATTGTTGACAAGCAGCATGGCTCAGTGGAAAGAGCACAGGCTTGGGAGTCAGAGGTCATGGGTTCTAATCCCAGCTCCCCCCCATGTCTGCTGTGTAACCTTGGGCAAGTCACTTAACTTCTCTGAGCCTCAGTTACCTCATCTGTAAAATGGGGATTAAGACTGTGAGCCCCGTGGTACGTGATAACCTTGTACCCTCCCCAGCACTTAGAACAGTGCTTCGCACATAGTAAGTGCTTAACAAATGCCATTACTATGTACCTCCTTTTGCAAACATTCCACAGTCAGTCATGTGACAGCTAGAGGGAGTTTAAAAAAAATTGCTTGCTTTAAAATTAGGGATGAGAAAGTGTTCAATGAAAACTTTTTAAAGTGTGCACCTTTTTGGGGGGGGGGTGGGGGGAGAGGGGACCTACTCATTAAATTTCAATAGCTGACACTCCAAGGAACTGTTTTCAATTGTTTGTGATTTAATGTGACTTTGGGCATCCTTTTACAACCCTCCAATTCTGACAAAAAGTAAGAGGGAAGACTGAAGCCAGTTCTTGGGAAACCGCATAAAATATACTCCACCTAGAAAAGATATAACTTGGCCTCTTTGTACAGTTCCAGTCATGGACAATATATCCCACCTCTGAGACATGGAATGGTACGGATGAAAATTGGATTTATATTTGTCCAGGGCATAGGGTTTATTTTATTGAACATGTATATGCAACTGAACAAACAAAAAGCAGAAATACTAGACATATCAAATTCAGACTAAAGAGAAAAGCGGGTGTTTATATGCTTTCCATCCACAATGGCAGACAAACATTCTGGGAAGAAAACAGGGCATATGGTCATTGCTAGTCATTTCTTAATGGCCAACCTGGACCCCTGTTGTTCCCCTGAACTCTAGTAAAATGCTTCATGGAAACATTTGTTTCAAGTCAGTGGGTAAGGGAAGATGTCCAACCAAAACAACCATTTCATCTCACATGGAAAGCCCAAATAGGGTATAGGTATGGGATGTTCAGTGTTCTCCTGCTCCTACTTGCACTGAGGTAAATAGGGATGTTTTTATTTATATGCTCAGTTATGTATCTGACTAAATCAACCCTGATGTGTATTTGTGCTATTTCTTCTGGTGTCTTTGTTCTTCTTCCTGATCCCATTCTTTCCACATCATATCTGGCTCGGTCTCCCCAGAGATTGTCAGATCTTTTCAGCCGGCTTCTCTTATCCTCTCCGAAGCACTTAAGTATGCTCTTCACACTCAGTAGGCACTCAATAAATGCCATCAATTGAATGCACCATCGACTGGGCCGATAAGATGGTTGACAAGGAGTGATGTCACAGAGTACTATAGGTGGGCCAGGGACATTCTGCCTCACCACACAGGCAACTCTAGGAATTCTGCAATCTCTTTTGGGGACTTGCCCTCTAGTTATATGATTTTTCCCTAAATAGTCCCCACTCTTTTCCATTGGGTACTATCCAGAAAAGGAAAACTGGGTTGAGATTCAAATATACTTAAGTTCCTCTTGCCTGGTGTCACTCATTCAACCAATCGTATTATTGAGAACTTACTGCATGCATAGCACTGTACTACACCCTTGGGAGAGTACATACAAACAGCTGGTAAACACAGCAGAGTGACCACACGTCACCTGTTGTGGGCAGAGAATGCGATGTGTGGTCACTCTGCTATGTTCACCTACATAAGCCATTCAGAAAATTTAACTTTCTGTGCATGTTTCCAGCCAGAAATATTCACATACTTTTAGGTCCAACTACCCAGATAGATCCATCCAGCTGTTACCCAGGATTCTTGTTCATAATTGGATCTAAGTGCTTAGACATTTCAGACCCCAAAAGGGTGGCTGCCTGAATTTAGGAGCCTGGATTATTCAAAGTAATTGTGATGGCAGATCTGGCCACACATATTCAATTAACTTATCAATTTCCTCCCTCCTGGATGGCCGTTTTGAAATTTCTTCTTTTTAAAGATACCCATTTAAATAATCCTCTGAGGTGGTCGGTCATTTTCAACACCGATTTTACTTTGTCAATTATGGTCAACTTTCAGCCCCTGCTGTCGACTTCTAGCCCATGAGCTCAGCAAACTTAGGCTATGTGCAATTAGCTAGGACAGAGGAGTACTTCTGCTGAGTAGTCAATTTCCTTCCCCTGTTGTGTTAATAATCCTCTCATAATTAGAAAGTAGTGGGCCACCTCAATTCTACTTGGCCAGGAGGATACTACTTGTCTAGGGGCTTAATGCACTATTGCCAGGGAGTGAATTCCAGAGATTTATAACTCTGTTTACTACCTTCCCGTCCCACCCAATAATTGAAAAGGAGGCAATTCTTCATTGAAAAGAAAGTACACAATGGTAGTAAGAATTGTATGTGTTACCTAGGTAACAACCATTCACTGGAGATCAGCCTCAAAAAACGGTTGGCCTGTATGAAGTGATTGCTCTAGGTTTTAATAGGCAGATGCAGTGGGCACGATGGCCTCAGAGTGAACTTGGGGAAGAGTAAATGAACTTCACAGAGCTTCCATAATTGTTCGTTGTAAGAAGAGGAAGATATAAACTTCAAGATTTTTTCTTTTCTGTTTCCTCATTTAATCAGATCTGAATCATTGCCAATTGCCTTAATTCGGCCAGTCTCGGCTATTATTCTTTTCCAGGTGCAATCAGAGTTCTTGAGATGGGAGGGGTGGGGGGAAGGTTTTCGATTCATGTTTTCAACTTGGAGTACCACCTTCTGGAAAGTGCAGGGTGACTTCTGGAGAACTGCAATGAATTACCCCGTGTTTCATTACAACACTGCATATTGTATGTATAAGTGCAACATTATAGACTAATGACTTGCCTGCGGAAGTCTCCAGGGAAATAGGCACTAAACTATCTTGACTTTACTTGGAATGCTATTCACTCCCTGTAAAAGAAATCCTGGATTAGAGATAGCAATAACACTGTTAAGTGCTAGAAATGCGCAGGAGAGTGCAAAAGGAAATTCCCAGCTTGGGGAGAAAATGGAGGGATCATAAATCTGTAGACCGGCCCTGTTATTTATTGTCCCAAATCCCCCAAATACCTCCGGGGACAAGAGTGGATATACAAAGACCTTCGAGATATCTCCCTCATTCCATTTATATTAGGGACAAAGTTTGGTTTTGATAGCTCAATTTGATGATTAACATATAAACTCTGAAAGTGGTTTTAGAATTTATTTTTAGTTCGGAAAAAAAAAGTTACCGACTCTAAAGAAGCCTTGAGTACTTCAGCTCACTTCAAAGAAGCCCAAGGACCAAAATGACTTCGAACAAAGAGGTGGCGTCTAAGATACTGAGTAATTGTCTGTTGCGTGGGATAGTTTACAATGGAAATGAAGCATTTCAAAGGAATCCAGAGTGGGCAATCAAGCCTTTGAAGCTGGCTAGAGGTAATGATTCCAAATTTCCACTTCAAAAAGGTTGAAGTATCAGGGTCAGGATAGACTAATTCCGGTTGAAACTCCAGGTTCTGAAGAGAACAGCAGGAATCACAATCACCGAGTTCCCTGGGGTGAAGGGCCAGGCCCAGGATAATGCAGAGAAGCAGCGTGGCTCAGTGGCAAGAGCCCAGGCTTTGGAGTCAGAGGGCGTGGGTTCAAATCCCGACTCTGCCACTCGTCCCTCGGGCAAGTCACTTAACTTCTCTAGGCCTCAGTTCCCTCATCTGTAAAATGGGGATGAAGACTGTGAGCCCCCCGTGAGACAACCTGATCACCCTGTAACCTCCCCAGCGCTTAGAACAGTGCTTTGCACATAGTAAGTACTTAATAAATGCCATCATCATCATTATTATTAATGCAATGGTTTTAAGAGTTAGACAACCGGAGATGACCTAAGGTCAGACTGCTCAGGCAAAAAGTACATTGACCAGTGATTAGGGGGACCAGGTCACTTCAATGGGTGGTATTTATAGTGTTTTTTCTCTGTGCAGAGCTCTCCCCTAAGTGCTTGGGAGAGTACAATAGAGTTGTTAGACAAGAATTCTGCCTTCAAGGAGCTTACAATTTAGTGGAGAACACAGACATTTATTATTATTAATAATAATAATATTTGTTAAGTGCTTACTATGTGCCACTGTTCTAAGCGCTGGATATTTATTACCCTTCTAACTCTGGCAAAAGTGGGTTTTTATTGATCACAGCACTTTTGCACATGATTGATTTCCCGTTGTACTTTAATACAAAACAGTTTACATACTCTGAGCATCTATACTTCTAAATTATTTTATGTTGTCTCTGCAACTAGCGTAGGCTACTTGAGGGCAGGCTGTGCTTCATTGTTGTTATTATTGCTATCATCAGGGTGGCCTAGTGGAAGGAGCACAGGACAGAGTCAGAGAATCTGGGTTTTAAACTCACTCTACCACTGGTCTGTGGGGTAACCTTCGGCAAGCCACTAACTTTTCTGTGCCTCAGTTTCCTCATCTGTAAAATGGGTATTCAATAACCGTTCTCCCTCCTATTGTAAGTCCCATGTGGGACAGGGATGTCTCCAACCTGATTAACTCTGTGGTCCCATTGTTTAGTAGAATCCTTGATCTATCATAAGCATTTAAATATCACAACTGTGGGTATTATGTCATTTGTTAAGTGCTGGGATAGATCCAAGGTTTTCAGATCAGACAGTCCCTGCCTTACAACCAATCATATTTATTAATCGTTACAGTATTTGTTAAGCACTTACTATTTACAAGCTTAGAACACTTGTTAAACACTGGGGTGGATACAAGCAAAATTGGGTCAGACACAATCCCCCTCCCACATGGGGCTCACAGTCTCAATTCCCATTTTACAGATGAGCTGAGGCACAGAGAAGTGACTTGCCCAAGGTCACACAGGAGGCAAGGGGCAAAGACAGGATTAGAACCCATAACCTTCTGATGTTGACATTTGTTAAGCACTTATGTGCAAAACACTGTTTTAAGCACTGGGAAGGATACAAGATCAGGCTGTCCCACGTGGGACTCAGTCTTCATCCCGATTTTACAGATGAGATAACTGGCACAGAGAAGTTAAGTGACTTGCCCAAAGTCACACAGCTGACAAGTGGCAAAGCCAAGATTTGAACCCTTGACCTTTGACTCCTATGCCCAGGCTCTTTCCACTGAGCCACGCTGCTTCTCTTCTGATGCCCAGGCCCATGTTCTACCCACTGTGCCATGTTACTTCCCTTTGAGTGCTTACTGTGTGCAGGACACTGTACCAAGCACTTGCAAGAGTACAACATAACATTTGGTAGACACGTTGCTTGCCCAAAACAAGCTTAGTCTGTAGAGAGAAACAGACATTAAGACAAATAACTAACAGATATGTATGTCAGAAGCCCCCCAGTTCATACCAACTGGGACTTAGTACAGTGCTCTGCACATAGTAAGTGCTCAATAAATATGATTGATGATGATGATGACCAGGGGAGCCTCAGGGACACACAGTAGAAGGCAAACCACACCTCTGATCATTTTGGTGGCCCGTATGGGGAGATCCAGTAGATGTGACTGCCGCCGTCCTGGCTGACAACAGCACAACCTGAAGCCATCGGAGTGCCCAGCCTGCACCCTCTGCCGCTAATCTCCTCACCGTGCCTCGTTCTCGCCTGTCCCGCCGTCGACCCCCGGCCCACGTCATCCCTCTGGCCTGGAATGCCCTCCCTCCCCACATCCGCCAAGCTAGCTCTCTTCCTCCATTCAAGGCCCTACTGAGAGCTCACCTCCTCCAAGAGGCCTTCCCAGGCTGAGCCCCCTCCTTCCTCTCCCCCTACCCATCAATCAATCAATCGAATTTATTGAGCACTTACTGTGTGCAGAACACTGTACTAACCGCTTGGGAAGTACAAGTTGGCAACATATAGAGACAGTCCCTACCCAACAGTGGGCTCGCAGTCCCCCGCCTTACCTCCTTCCCTTCCCCACAGCACCTGTATATATTTTTGTACATATTTATTACTCTATTTAACTTGTACATAAGTATTCTATTTAGTTAATATGTTTGGTTTTGTTCTCTGTCTCCCCGTTCTAGACTGTGAGCCCACTGTTGGGTAGGGACCGTCTCTATATGTTGCCAACTTGTATTTCCCAAGCGCTTAGTACAGTGCTCTGCACACAGTAAGTGCTCAATAAATACAATTGATTGATCACCAAGGCTAATGTAGAAAGTTTTTTACTTACTTTTACCAACATGCAAGAGAATGACACAGACACTCACTCACCTCTACCAAGGGCCCAAAACCAGTCTGTGATCAAAGAAGCCCATTCTGCCAATGTTTCGTCTTTCTGCTTCCAAGTGCTGCTGCTCCTCTTCTGCTGCTTCTAAGCGTGTTCCCTCCCTTTCACCACTCCTCTACTACTTCCAGGTGCCTCCTTTATTATGCAAAACGACCTCCTTTTATCTGCCTTAGGCGTGTTAGCTGGGGCTCTACTTGACAGTCATTGATTGGTCTATTGTTACCGGGTAGAGTGGGGAGAGAAAGCCCCGCTTCCCTCCATGCTCCACCCCCCCCCCCCCCCACCCCCCACAGGCCAGCAATCCCCTGTCTCAGGTAGAGCCCTTTAGTGGCTTCCCAAAGTCTCTCCGTAGTTGTTGTTCACGGAATCACTGTCAGTCCCTAAAAAGACAGCTTATTGTGGTCTCACGACAATTCATTCATTCATTCAATCGTATTTATTGAGCGCTTACTGTGTGCAGAGCACTGTACTAAGTGCTTGGGAAGTACAAGTTGGCAACATGACAATGTACATAAGTGCTGTGGGGCTGAGTTGGGAGGTGAATAGAGGGAGCAGATCAGGGCGATGCATGGGAGCAAAGGAAATGAGGCTTAGACCGGGAAGGCCTCTTGAAGGAGCTGTGCCTTCAATGAGGGGCTTTAACCAGGGGCTCACAACCTGTCACGGCGATTTCACAGATGAGGAAGTGTGTGGCTTGCCCTCAGTAACGTAACCGGCAAGGGACTGTGCTAAAACTCGAACTTTCGGTGCCTTATTCTCTCCACTAGGCCAAGCTGTCTCCTTAGAGAAGCAGTGTGGCTCAGTGGAAAGAGCATGGGCTTGGGAGCCAGAGGTCATGGGTTCTAATCCCAGCTCTGCCACCTGTCAGCTGTGTGACTTTGGGCAAGTCACTTCACTTCTCTGTGCCTCAGTTACCTCATCTGTAAAATGGGGATTAAGACTGTGAGCCTTATTTGGGCAACCTGATCACCTTGTATCCCCCCCTCAGCACTTGGTGCATCACACACAGTAAGTGCTTAACAAATGTCATAATCATTATTATTATTACCAATACTGAACTCTCCCAAGCACTTAGTAGGGGCTCTGCACACAGTAGGTGCTGAATAATAAACTTGTTGTGGGCAGGAAATAGGTCTGTTGTTACATTGTACTCTCCCGAGCATTTAGTACAGTGCTCTGTACATAGTAAGCACTCAATAAATACAATTGACTAATAATACACCTGATCAATTGATTTATTTTGACCAATCTAGTTGTAAGTATTTTTATTTTTATCAAGCACCAAGTGGAATGTGTGCACGCAGTAAGCACTCAAGAAATAGCACTGATTGATTTTATGTTTGTCTCCCCTGTGAGTCTGGAAGCTCCACGTGGGCAGAAAATGTGTCGCTTCATCGTTGTGTACTTCCCAAGTGCCTAGCTCAGTGCACTCAAGTGGGCCCTCAATATATATTACTCCTATTCCTTCTTGATTGCTTGATTTATTGATTTATTTTATTTTCTGGAATCACCCAGGTTGGTATTTTGGGAGGAGTCATCTGATTTCAGCTGGCCGTGAACTGCTCTCCTGTGGGTGGCAAAGAAGATGAGCTCTTCTGAGGATGAAGCTGGATTTCCTTGATTTGAGAGCTTGTTGATTGTCTGCGAAGTTGAAGGGGTAGAAAAGATCAGTCAATCAATGAGATTCATTGAGCATTTGTTGTGTGCACAGCACTGTGCTAAATCCTTGGGAGAGTACAAAACAACAGAGTTGGTAGGTATGTTTGCTACCCACAAGGAGCTTACAGCCTAAAAATGCCAGGTGAAGGGGAAAAGGCAACATAAAATTGACATGAGTCTCTCTTTTTTTGTCTGTGAATACACATTCATATCCTCCACCTATACTCACAAACATTTAAAGCATCTGACTTATTGGTTCAGCAAGCATTTCAGAGCCACCTATTCCGTGGCCATCATTTCTGCACATGGATAATTGTTTGTAAATTCTGACCTCCATAGATTTGCAGTTAGGTTTTACTTAAGGGGGAAAATGCCCAATTTGTGATAATATCCCTGCATCTCCCACCTGAAAAGCTCTTATTTTTATGGAACATGGACTCTGAGAAAGGTTTTGATAACATTTCATCTGTAAATTAGTTAGAGAAAGATGCGGTCTTTTCCCAGGAAGTGAATACGAGAGGCATTACATTTGTAGTTCCTTAAGGACCAGCAGATAAAACCACTGATTAAAATTGCTGTTAGAAGCTCAATACAATCTGCTGAATAGCCCACACATAACCCTGAGCAAGAGAGATTGCTGAAAGTTATTTTTTTCCATTTCTTTCTCCCAAATTGTCAAGCAAGAGGGGAATCCTCTATCCTTGGGGGGCTGGGGGTGGGGGGTGGGTGGGTGTGTGTGTGTGTGTGTGTGTGTAGGGTGGGGTGGGGTGAAGGAGATCAAAGAACAGAAACAGACAGAAAGAAAAAGAAAAAGCATCTTGTCCTAATACGAAGAGCATGGGATTAGGAGTCTGGAGACCTAGTTTCTAAAACCAGCTCTGCCACTGGCCTGCTGCATGATCTCCGTCAAACCCCTTTTGTGACAGTTTCTGCATCTGTAAAATGGAGATATCTGCTCTTCCTACCTCTTAGATTGGAAACTTTGAGTGGGACAGGGATTGCATCTGATGTGATTATCTTCTGTCTACACCAGGCATAGCACCGTTCTTTGGTATATGGAAAGTGCATAAGATAGTCCACTTAATAATCGGAAAGAGGGCCAGTCACACAATCACGCAGTCACCTGAGTACGCACATATGCACACACGCACCTTTTCACTGAGACAACTGTTTTGTTCATGGAGTACTGTGGCAGGAGAAGATCTTTTGTTGTCACTATTGGAGACAGATTATTGGGCTGTATGACCTATAACTGACCTATAGATGTGTCCCTTAAGTACCTGGTGCTGAGTGTTTAATTTGTTTCTGCGACTAGGGCAATTGGACCTAGGTGAGCCCGGTGGCCTGGACTTTTACTCTGAAGGCTAGCACACTAGATAACTAGATGAGCCTGGCCACGGGGCTGTGTTGTAATGAGTGTCTTTCAGATAAACGGTGTGACTGGGAGAGGCTTTAAAGAGCCAGTGTGTTCAATATTCGCGATCCTGTCCTGTTTCTGCTTCTTTGATATCGTGAACATGGGTGGCCTAATAAAGAAACTTGGATTCTGAACATCTGGGCATGGCTGGTCCGCTGAACCTCAACTCTTAAGGACCCGTGACAGTTGGGGGGGGGCAAGAAGGCAAGAGAGAGAGGGGAAATCTGTGCTCATTCATTCATTCATACATTCAATCCTATTTATTGAGTGCTTACTGTGTGCAGAGCACTGTACTAAGTGCTTGGGAAGTACAAGTTGGCAACATATAGAGATGGTCCCTGCCCAACAGAGGGCTCACAGTCTAAAAGGGGGAGACAGACAACAAAACGAAACATGTAGACAGGTGTCAAAATCGTCAGAACAAATAGAATTAAAGCTATATGCACATCATTAACAAAATAAATAGAACAGTTAATATGTACAAGTAAAATAGAGTAGTAAATATGTGTATATATATACATATTTATATATATATAATATATATTATATTGTATATATATATATATATATACAAGTGCTGTGGGGAGGAGAAGGAGGTAGGATGGGGGGATGGGAAGGAGGAAAGAAAAAAGGGGGCTCAGTCTGGGAAGGCCTCCTGGAGGAGGTGAGCTCTCAGTAGGGCTTTGAAGGGAGGAAGAGAGCTAGCTTGACAGATGTGTGGAGGGAGGGCATTCCAGGCCAGGGGAAGGACGTGGGCCGGGGGTCGACGGCGGGACAGGAGAGAACGAGGTACAGTGAGGAGGTTAGTGGCATTTGTGCTTCAGTAAAGGTTAAGGCTGCTACAGCAGGAGTAGCTGCCATTCCGGAGCATCAGTTTCATTTTGAACATGGGGTTAGTTAACAGGAGTCCTTGAACCAGAAAGGAGAAAAAGAGAGGGAGAAGGCAAGAAGAAGAGGGAAGGGGAAAGGATAGGAAAGTCAGGGAAAAGTATATTTTCCCTTAGCACCACGCTGTCTCCCTCATTTTCTGCCACCTACAGTCAAGTGAGAAGCAGCAATAAGAAACAGCATAGCCTCTTGGAAAGAGCACGGGCCTCGGAGTCAGAAGGCCTGGGTTCTAATCCCAGCTTGTCTGCTGTGTGACCTTAGGCAAGTCACTTCACTTTTCTGTGCCTGTTTCCTCATCTGTCAAATGGGAATTAAATGGCTGTTCTCCCTCCTACTTGGACTGTGAGCCTCCTGTGGGACAGGGACTGTGTTTGACCTGATTAACCTGTATCTATCGACCCCAGTGCTTAGAGCAGTGCTGACGCACAGTAAGTGCTGACACACAGTAAGCACTTTACAGATACCATAAAATTAAAAAAAAAAAGCACCGGTTGAGGAGGAAATCCTCAGGGTGTAAGGGGAGCTGCAAACTGGCTCCAAGGAGAGCTAGCACACCCTGCTCAAAAAGCTATGGAAGTAAAGTTTTTAGCTTTGCCCCCTGATTGCCCCCAATCCCAGAGGGGCTACGGCTTCTCTGATCTCCATGGAGCAGGTGTCCCCAGTTACTTTGGGCCCATCCCCGCCATGTCCGTGCCAATCGTGTCACACCCAGGACCTTATCCAAACCAATCAGAGCACACGGAGGAGGTGACCCAAATGGCAACAAGTCCCATTTTACCTTTAGATGTTGACACTCTTAACTTTGTCTGATTGTTGCTCTTCTGCATCCTAATCAGGTTTTAGTGACAAATGTTTTGGTTCTACCGGCTAAAAGTTATGCTGACTTTTGAGTCCAAATAGAGGATTGGTTACTTAAGTGAATCATGGATTCATTGGCAGCGTGGCTCAATGGAAAGAGCACGGACTTGGGAGTCAGCGGTCATGGGTTCAAATCCTGACTCCGCCAATTGCCAGCTGTGTGACTTTGGGCAAGTAACTTAACTTCTCTGTGCCTCAGTTACCTCATCTGTAAAATGGGGATTAAGACTCTGAGCCCCCTGTGGGACAACCTGATCACCTTGTAACCTCCCCAGTACTTAGAACAGTGCTTTGCACATTGTAAGTGCTTAGTAAATGTCATTGTCGTTATTATTATTATTATTGGCAGCTGTCATTGCTGTTTGGAAACAGATGAGGAGCTGGTCTAGAAAAATCAAAATTTTGCAGAACGAACCACTTCCAGGAGCCTCTGGGAGAGCCAAGGGGTTAATCCACGTACATTTCTAGGGCAGGAACTCTGTACAGAACAATAGCAAAGAGAATACATTTGGGGATCAAACAGGGGAGACAGTGAATGGATTATCTCAGCTCACCTCAAAGAGGAACCCTACTTCCCAAGGCAAAATATCAGCTATAACATTGACTGGAAACCAACATGTTTTTCCATAGACTGACTCTAAACGAAACCAGATGGATTCTGGAGCTAGAATTACAAATAATGCTACACCAGCATTTCTAATATCAGCTACTCTGGGAAAGAGTAGCTCGCCCTAGCCCCTCAGATGGTCAGTTATGACCTAAATCCCCCTGAGCGGTTCCCCCCAAGTCTCCATAGTTACCTTACATAAATTGTCCAATTACCAAACCCATCCCCAAGGGTCCCCAAATCCAGCAGATTTGGAGATAATGGAGGAAATCTGAAGGATGGAGAAATACCAGATTAATTTGGACCTTCATTAAACTACATGTAATTAACCCAGAGCAGATGCTTCCCAATTACTTCTGCTAGCTTAAAACCCCACTAAAACCTCCACTGACTGCTCTTGGGCAGAACTTAGTTAAAAACTTCGAGGAACCAAGGAGGACTTGCCCAGACATATACTGTCATAACAAGTCATTCCAATCTTTCTCTTCTGTCATAGGAAGTTGACGCGATGGAGAATATATGCTCAAAATTATAAAAACTGAAGCAATAGAGAAGATTTGTCTTTCTCAGCCCCACTTAACAATTCAATAGTTGAGCCAGGGACAGAACCCAAGCCTGTGAACTCCCATCAGAATGTTTCAGCCCACTAAACGATGCCACCCCTACTAGTCAAGTTAGACATTTCAGCAGCCTGCAGGAATATAAAAATAGTCTGATAAATTACTGGGATGGGGTTTGTGTCTGATCTGATGTTCTTGAGCACCACTGTGTGCAGAACACTCTACTAAGCATTGGGGAGAGTACAACAAAACAGAATTGGGTGACAGGTTCTCTGCCCTTAGTGAGCTTACTGTCTAGAGGGAAATACGAACATTGATACAAATAAATGAATTGCAGATCTGTGCAGAAGTGCTGTGGGATTGAGCGAGGGATGAATGAAGGGTTCAAGAACGAGTGTTTCTTCCTCAACGCTTATTACAGTGCTTGCACAGAGTAAGCACGTGACAAATACCACAATTATGAATTGTTAGTAGTACTCTGGTGCCCAGAGGAGTCAGGTCCAGGCCGGGTTATAGAGCAGTTTTGATCCTCACCAGAATGCAGACTATGTCTACAGATGCTGGGACAACTGTTGTTGCCCTGGAAGAGCATGGGTCTTGACTAGAGCGAGTCCTGTGGGCTGACTCCATTCTGGATCTAATAATAATAATTGCGGTATTTGCGAAGCACTTAATATGTGCCAAGCATTGTGCTAAGCACTGGGGTAGGTACAAGATCACCGGACTGGACACAGTCCCTGTCCCACATGGGACTCACAGTTTAAGGGAGAGGGAGAACAGGTATTGAAGAGATGTGAGGTGACTTGCCCAGGGTCCCACAGCAGGCAAATGGCGGGAGCTGAGATGAGAAGCCAGATCCTCTAGTCCTGAGCAAGGAACTAGTCCCAAATCCAGGGTGCTGGCCACCGGAGCTATGGTGGACTCTGGGGCAGACATACAGCAGAAAGCTCCAACTTCCTGTGTGGGAGGAAAGGGTGGTCCAGATATGCAGAGAGGGGGAATGTATGGCCTAATAATAATAATTAATAATGACAGTGATGGTATTTATTCAGCGGTTATTATGTGTCAAGCACTGTTCTAAGCGCTGGGGTAGATACAAGGTAATTGGGTTGGATCCAGTCCCTAGTCCCACATGGGGCTCACAGTCTTAATCCCCATTTTGCAGATGAGGTAACTGAGGCAAAGAGAAGTGAAGTGATTTGTCCAAAGTCACGCAGCAGACAAGTGGAGGAGCCAGGATTAAAATCCAAGTCCTGCCGACTCCCAGGCCCATGCTCTATCCACTAGGTCATGCTGCTTCCTGCTTTCTATTTCTCTCTCCCCTTGCCAGAAACAAAATATAGTGCTCAGACCTATTGTTGGTTCACAAGAAATTGGGTGATTCTCCAGACTGCACTGAAATGGCTACTTTCATTGGCCATACTAATGAGCCCACAGCCCCTAGATGCTCAGCATGGCGCACAGACTTCTCACTGGGGGCCAGAGAGGTTATTGGAGCCAGTAACTCAAACCCAATGGGCTCAGATGTGGGCAAAAGGAGGGCAGGCCCTATGGTGTTCATCAAGTTTTCACTCATGAAGCAATTCATAGGGACCAAATAGTAACTTCAAGGAGACCGTTGGAAAATACATCCCAAAGAGACATTGCAGGCTGCTGGAAACACAAATTCAATTGAGCCGGAGAGCAAATGAGTAGTTGTGGCCCTGAGAGACCCAAGAGAAGAGAGTTATCTTATTCTCTTTCTGAAGCCAGAAATGGAGAATTAATAAACCATTCAGGACAAATAGGAAGTAGTTCATTACTCCCCTCGTTCATGTTTCAGGAGAAAGATTATTTCTCCATATCCCTGTCTCAAGCATTCAGAGAAAGGCGTCCATTTTGGAGAGGGCTGGAAAATGCCTTATGCAAGTTCTGAATGTAGTCAACTAATCGCAAGTTCATAATTTCTTTACAAACTGAAATGCATTTATGCTTGAACTTGGTTAGGCTGCAGAAAATGGGACTTTCAGTTGGGAGGGAATCAACCCTCACTCTATGACTTCACAAAATCAACATAACACTTATTTGTAGATCCAGTTGCTCTTCACTTCATATGAAACTTTAGGGGAGCTCAGTCATTGCCCCCTCTCAGGGTCACACCTGGAGAGTTTCCAGTCCTCTACCAGTCTCGGCTATAGGAGGGAGAGTCAAGCAAAGGTGTACCCATTCCATTCCTAGCTTGGGCAGTGGCTAGAGAGTGGAAGGCAATCTGCTACAAGTCAAAACTCACCTGTGTTGGTCAGCAGTGGCAGTGGGAGAGAGTCGAGGGTGGAGACTCAACTTTACCACATAGAAGAAGGCAATGGTAATACCTTTCCATATTTTTACCTAGAAAACTCTACGGATCAACATACCAGAACAATTACGGAAGGAGGTGGGGCGTTCCGGGAGAGGTGCATCCATGGAGTCGCAATCGGTTGGAAACAACTCGACGGTGGAAGACAAGAGTCATTGACCTAGAAGGGACTGTGAGGGGTCAACATGTCTATCCCCCTGCCTTCAGACCAAGCAACCAATTCAATTGCCTAAGAACCCTCACTGTGTTTTCTGAAAAAAAAATGTGCTCCTGACTCTATTAGAGCTCAGAGGTTTTCAAAAGAGCTCACGATTTTGGCAAAGGTTTAGGTACAACTGGCCTCTCCTGTTCCTACAGTTCCTCAGGATCAACCGGATGTCTTTGAATGACTGTGGCATTTGTTAAGCACTTATTATGTGTCAGGCACTATATTAAGCACTGGGGTAGATACAAGCTAATCAGTGCAGACACAGCCCCTGTCCCACATGGGGCTCACAGTGTAAGATGGAGGGAGAACGGGTACTTAATCCCTGTTTCATAGATAAGGACACTGAAGCACAGAGAAGCCAAGTGACTTGCCCAAGTTCACACGGCAGACAAGTGGCAGAGCCGGTCTTCTGATTACCAGGCCCGTGCTCTTTCCATTAAGTCATGA
>NC_052098.1:4555000-4667500 GCF_015852505.1 Tachyglossus aculeatus | reverse complement strand
GCAGCTCTTCAGAAATCCCAGCTCTGGGATCTAGAGACCAACATTATTATCCAGGAAACTTAACCCAAAGCCTGTCTCTGTCAGGTTTGGCTCCAGACATTGTCCGTTCCAGGATCTTATTTGTAAGGGGTAAAAAGAAACCACAGCTCGTAACCATCATCATCTTGTTCTCACAATATACGACTGAACAATACAGTTCTGGACAGGTCTAACAGTTGCCCTGGCACTAAAATTGAAGGGTCCAACAAACACATCTTGTAAAAAGTAATGGCATCGATATCAGCAGTGTTCTGGCTGAGAAATAAGAGACAACCAAGACCTAAAATGTATGACCTTCAACAGTGTCAGCCTAGAGACTGCTCAGCATTGGCTAGGATTTTCAGGATGCTTTAATAACACCATAAATGAATGTGCAAAGGCAATTTCCTAAGCCAGAAAAGAGTTCTGAAAATGTAGTCCTTTGTTGGCCTCTTCTAAAAAGATCCTGGAAATGTCGACCTCATTTTTGAGTGTGAGATTCCCAGCCCATCCTGAGGCAAGAAATAATAAAAAAAAGAACTCAGAAGAAATCCTACCCAGGCCTTATTTCCACTTGAGTGGATGCATCATTCCTTTAGCTTTGGACAATAATAAGCAGCTCACCTCACCTACAAGGGTCATTGCCAGCTCTTTTTCTCAGACTTAAGCAGACTTCAGTAGGCTTGCTTGGCGGTTGCTTGTTTGCCAATTATCCCTTAACATGCAAATGAGTTCAAATAAAAAGAAAAAGAGAAAACAGGAAAGAAGAGTCATAGTAGCAATAGTCTTGATCAGAACACCTATCTGAGAACTGGTTTGCTAAGAGACCAAGTAACTGATGTAAGGTCCTGATGAAAATGAGCATCGGAAGCAGGGAGCTACCCTGATTTTCACATCCCTATCATCATCATTTGTACTTATTGTATACATGTATATATGTATACCTGTGTATATGTATGTACATACATATACATATATACGCATATGTGTGTATACATATATGTATGTGCATATGCATGTGCGTGTACATGTACATGTATATGTGTATATGTATATATGTATACCTGTATATGTGTATATATGTTTGTACATATTTATTACTCAATTTATTTATTTATTTTACTTGTACATATCTATTCTATTTATTTTATTTTGTTAATATGTTTTGTTTTGTTCTCTGTCTCCCCCTTCTAGACTGTGAGCCCACTGTTGGGTAGGGACCGTCTCTATACGTTGCCAACTTGTACTTCTCAAGCGCTTAGTACAGTGCTCTGCACACAGTAAGCACTCAATAAATACGATTGATTGATTGATTGATTGATGTAAGGTCCTGATGAAAATGAGCATCGGAAACAGGGAGCTACCCTGATTTTCACATCCCTATCATCACCATTTTCATCAGTGGTACTTATTGTATATATGTATACCTGTATATATGTATGTATATATATATATATATATATATATATGTGTGTGTGTGTGTGTGTGTATAAATACATATATGTATGTGCATATACATGTACATGTATGTGTGTATGTATATGTATATATGTATACCTGTATATATGTGTATATGTGTGTATGTATTTATTACTCTATTTATTTTACTTGTACATATCTATTCTATTTATTTTATTTTGTTAATATGTTTAGTTTTGTTCTCTGTCTCCCCCTTCTAGACTGTGAGCCCACTGTTGGGTAGGGACCATTTCTATGTGTTGCCAACTTGTACTTCCCAAGCGCTTAGTACAGTGCTCTGCACACAGTAAGCACTCAATAAATACGATTGATTGATTGATTATTGAGAACTTACTGTGTGCAGAGCACTGTACTAAGTACTTGAGAGAGAACAAAATAACAGTTGGTGGATACACTATCCTAGCACTTTCCCAACTAAACACTCCCAATCAGTGTTGAGCCCATAATCATCAATTCAACCTAAATTACAATGAACACTTTCCCCCCTTCAAAGTCTTATTAAAAGCACATCTCCTTCAAGTGGCCTTCCATTCATTCATTCATTCATTCACTCAATCGTATTTACTGAGCATTTACTGTGTACACATCACTGTACTAAGCACTTGGGAGAGTACATTCCCTGCCCACAATGAGCCTACAGTCTAGACGGGGAGACAGACATTAATATAAATAAATTGCAGATATGTATGTAAGTGCTGTGGAGCTGGGAGTGGGGATGAATAAAGGGAGTAAGTCAGGGCAACGCAGAAGGGAGTGGGAAAAATGGAAAGGAGAGCTCAGTTGGGAAAGGCCTCTTGGAGGAGATATGCCTTCAATAAGGCTTTGAAGCGGGGGAGAGTAATTGTCTGTCGGATTTGAGGATGGAAGGCATTTCAGGCCAGAGGCAGGACAGGGGTGAAGGGTCAGCAGCCAGATAGATGAGATGGAGGTACAGTGAGAAGGTTAGCATTAGAGGAGAAGGCCCTCATTTCCTCTTTTTCTATTCCCTTCTGCGTTGCCCTTGCACTTGGATTTGTACCATTTACTCACTCCTCCTTCAGCCCCTCAGCACTTAGGCACATATCTGTAATTTATTTTTTTATATTAATGTATTTCTCCTCTCTAGGCTGTAAGCCTGTTGTGGGCAGTGAATGTGTCTACCAGCTCTGCTATACTGTACTCCCAAGCACTTAATATTTTAGCCCCAGTTTACAATTGAAGAACTGAGGCCCATAGAAATGTTAAGTGGCCTGCCCCAGGTCACACAGCAGGCAAGTGGTTTAGCAGGGACTATCATCATCATCATCATCAATCGTATTTATTGAGCGCTTACTATGTGCAGAGCACTGTACTAAGCGCTTGGGAAGTACAAATTGGCAACATATAGAGACAGTCCCTACCCAACAGTGGGCTCACAGTCTAAAAGGGGGAGACAGAGAACAAAACCAAACATACTAACAAAATAAAATAAATAGAATAGATATGTACAAATAAAATAAATAAATAAATAGAGTAATAAATATGTACAAACATATATACACATATACAGGTGCTGTGGGGAAGGGAAGGAGGTAAGATGGGGGGATGGAGAGGGGGACGAGGGGGAGAGGAAGGAAGGGGCTCAGTCTGGGAAGGCCTCCTGGAGGAGGTGAGCTCTCAGCAGGGCCTTGAAGGGAGGAAGAGAGCTAGCTTGGCGGATGGGCAGAGGGAGGGCATTCCAGGCCCGGGGGATGACGTGGGCCGGGGGTCGATGGCGGGACAGGCGAGAGCGAGGTACGGTGAGGAGATCAGCGGTGGAGGAGCGGAGGGTGCGGACTGGGCTGTAGAAGGAGAGAAGGGAGGTGAGGTAGGAGGGGGCGAGGTGATGGAGAGCCTTGAAGCCCAGGGTGAGGAGTTTCTGCCTGATGTGCAGATTGATTGTTAGCCACTGGAGATTTTTGAGGAGGGGAGTGATATGCCCAGAGCATTTCTGGACAAAGATAATCCGGGCAGCAGCATGAAGTATGGATTGAAGTGGAGAGAGACACGAGGATGGGAGATCAGAGAGAAGGCTGATGCAGTAGTCCAGACAGGATAGGATGAGAGCTTGAATGAGCAGGGTAGCGGTTGGGATGGAGAGGAAAGGGCGGATCTTGGCAATGTTGTGGAGGTGAGACCGGCAGGTTTTGGTCACGGCTTGGATGTGAGGGGTGAATGAGAGAGCGGAGTCGAGGATGACACCAAGGTTGCGGGCTTGTGAGACGGGAAGGATGGTAGTGCCGTCAACAGAGATGGGAAAGTCAGGGAGAGGGCAAGGTTTGGGAGGGAAGACAAGGAGTTCAGTCTTCGACATGTTGAGCTTTAGGTGGCAGGCAGACATCCAAATGGAGATGTCCTGAAGGCAGGAGGAGATGCAAGCCTGGAGAGAGGGGGAGAGAGCAGGGGCAGAGATGTAGATCTGGGTGTCATCAGCGTAGAGATGATAGTTGAAGCCGTGGGAGCGAATGAGATCACCAAGGGAGTGCGTGTAGATCGAGAACAGAAGGGGACCAAGCACTGAACCTTGGGGAACCCCCACAGTGAGAGAATGGGAGGGGGAGGAGGAGCCTGCAAAAGAGACTGAGAAAGAACGACCGGAGAGGTAAGAGGAGAACCAGGAGAGGACAGAGTCTGTGAAGCCAAGGTCAGATAGCGTGTTGAGAAGAAGGGGGTGGTCCACAGTGTCAAAGGCAGCTGAGAGGTCAAGGAGGATTAGGACAGAGTAGGAGCCGTTGGATCTGGCAAGCAGGAGGTCATTGGTGACCTTTGAGAGGGCAGTTTCCCCTGGCTCCGGTCGTAGTCTCTTTCCACTAGACCTCGACAGCTCTGTTGCTCAAACAATTCCATGTAAAAAGAAAGCAGAGCGATTTCGGATCTGGGAGGGCCCATTTTTCCGGAAATGCTGAATACCTTTCGACATCCCCATCGTAATCCTGGAATTTTTCTTTCTCCTCTGGCATTCCTGCTACAGTGAACCATAGCTCATCACTTGCCAGTGACACCTATTTCATTTCTAGAGATACAGCCTGGTCCCCAGCAAAATTCATCCACTTCATCAAGCAGCAGCGGTACCTGAACAGGGGGGAAAAAACCCAGCAACAACAACAAAAAAAAAACGCTTCATGCCCCAGGCAGCAGAACCTGGGGAAGAAGGCTACTCAGACATTATTCTGTTTTTCGAAGGGAACTAAATTAGCTTGTTTTTTTTTTATCATTACAAAGACCTCACTCTGCCTAGGCGTGTTTATTTTTGCCAGTTTAAAATCCTCCTTGTTAAAGGGAGGTACCTAGTAAACAGCATTAACGGAGAAGCCCGTTGCTGAAGGAAATTGCTGATGGACACAGCAGGACACTGGTAGCCCTGCCTCCCAAAAAACTGAAGTAGTGTGGCCTAGTGGGATGAGCTTGTGCCTGGGAGTCAGGGAAGGTGGGTCCCAATCCCGCTCTGCCATTTACCTGCTGTGGAACCTTGGACAAGTCGCTTAAATTCTCTGTGCCTCAACTGCCTCATCTGTAAAGTGGGGATTCAATCCATCAGTAGCATTTTTTGAGCACATACTATGTGCAAACCACCGTACTAAGCACTTGGGAGAGTACAATACAGCAGAATTAGCAGACATGTTCCCTGCCCATAACGAGCTTACAGTCCAGAGGGGTAGAGAGACATTAATAGGAATAAATACCTGTTCTTTCCTTCTTAGACCACGAGCGTATGGGGCAGGGACTGTGTCCGATCTGCATATCTATCCCAGTGCTTAGTACAGTGTTTGGCACATGATAAGTGCTTAACAAATACCACAATCATCATCAACATCATCAAAGTTGGCTCAAACTTTGCCTTTCTCTCTCATCCTCTTACCCGACCTCCAATTTCAATCATGCTGAATACAGAATCAGGATCAGGGACCATCATCTGAAGGAACCCGGAGCTATTTGACACATCCATCAGAGTTCAGCGGTCTGAACATGTTTCTTTCTCCATGAATGTCTGGGGCAGGATTTATTTAAGGCACATTCATTTTTGCTGCTGCGGTAAGAGGTTGAGCGTATCAAGTGTGTCCAGGTAGAACGTTCCTGCTGTGCTGCTGAATTGGATAGATCTACCCACCCTTGTGACTGATTGAATATTTATGGCTGACAGCAGATTGCATTATGGGAAGGGTGGAAGGGGCAGGAGACTAGCAGTAAAAAGTAGAAACAGCATGGCCTAGCGAAGAAGCAGCGTGGTCTAGTGGAAAGAGCACAGGCCTGGAAGTCAGAGGATGTAGGTTCTGATTCTAGCTCTGCCACGTGTCTGCTGTGTAGCCCTGGGCAAGTCACTTAACTTCTCTGGGCTTGTTACCGCATCTGCAAAATGGGGATCAAGATGGTGAACCCCACGTGGGACAGGGACTGTGTCCAACCTGATTACTTTGTGTCTACTCCAGCACTTAGAACAGTGCTTGGCACATAGTAAGTGCTTAATAAATACCACAATTCTTCTTCTTCTTATTATTATTATTAAGGGTTAAGTCAAGCAGGCCTCCTGAAGTAGTCTAGAGGGAGGGAGCTGGGCCTGCTTGACTTAACCCTTCTACTGCTCCTTTCATTTCTCTGTGCCTCAACTTCCTCATCTCTAAAACGGCTATTACATGAATACCCAAACCTGCTTGGGTGGGAGAAGCAGCGTGGCTCAGTGGAAAGAGCCCGGGCTTTGGAGTCAGAGGTCATGGGTTTGAATCCCAACTCTGCCAATTGTCAGCTGTGTGACTTTGGGCAAGTCACTTCACTTCTCTGTGCCTCAGTTCCCTCATCTGTAAAATGGGGATTAAGACTGTGAGCCCCCTGGGGGACAACCTGATCACCTTGTAACCTCCCCAGTGCTTAGAACAGTGCTTTGCACATGGTATGTGCTTAATAAATGCCATTATTATTATTATTATTATTATTTATTTGGTCTGATGAGATGCTCTCAGGATAGACTAAGCTTGCTGTGGGCAGGGAACATGTCTACCAACTCTGTTGTATTGTACTCTCCCAAGTGCTTTGTACAGTGCTCTGCACACAGTAAGTGCTCAATAAATATGATTAATTCATGAATTGACTTGTTAATGCCCAAAGCTTCCATGGAGAAGCAGAAAGTGACAGGGAAACTCACTGCTAAACACAAATTTCATACCTAAACTAGGAGAACACTTCCAATGCTAACAAATCAGTTGGGCTTTGACTAAAACAATAACACTTGTCTGCATCTCTCCTGGCTGTAGCTGCCATTTTTCTGAGAATACCTTTCCTTTTAGAGGCCTGATGAGCAGTGATTTATCCTTACTGCCCTGAAAAGCAGGAAAGTTCAAAGGTCAGGCATTCAAGGATTTATGCTTTATCTTATCATCATCATCATCATCAATCGTATTTATTGAGCGCTTACTATGTGCAGAGCACTGTACTAAGCGCTTGGGAAGTACAAATTGGCAACATATAGAGACAGTCCCTACCCAACAGTGGGCTCACAGTCTTATAAGTTCTCTCCTATAGAGGATCCTTTCTTTCCCCCCCCCTTTTTTTTTGTACCCTGCTGTCTGTCCATTATGCTGCCCAAACTCAGCTAAAGGAACAGAAAACTTCATCTCCCCTTCCCAGCCCCACAGCACTTGTATATATATATAATGAATTCATTTATATTAATGTCTGTTTCCCCTTCTAGTCTGTAAGCTCATGTGGGCAGGGAATGTGTCTGTTCATTGTTATATTGTACTCTCCCAAGTGCTTAATACAGTGCTGTACATGTGGTAAGCCCTCAATAAATACGATCGACTGACTGACCATGCTGCGACTTTTCAGTGGAGAGACTCTGTGTGATGGTTTGGATAGCCTCCCTTACTGTTGGCCAAAATCTACTCTGAGAGAAGCACATGCATCAGTGAGCCTTGTAAATCTTTTTTAACCTCAGTCTTGGGCCTGGATTTATTTGTTTTTCTCGACAGACAGATTGGGTTCCTCCTGGGCCCACCGAAATGATCTGTCACTGTCTCTGCTGATATCCTGAGGCAGCCAGTAATGAAGTCAGCTTGCCAGGTTTTGCAAATGGACCTGGTATCTTAGATCATGTTAGACCTTTTCATTTATTAGATTGGAAAAGACTGGGTCCTCCCAAAACCCTGCCTTTCCCTAACGGACACAGATGGCACATGTCCCACTGAACAACTTAACGAAGGGGATGCAAGGGCTTGTGTTGATTAATTAAAAAGATGGTTCCCCTTTCCATGTCATCCTTTCATTATGAGATGGGCGTTTTGGCCTTTGGGGTTGACATCAATCAATCAATTAATGGTACTGAACGCTTACTATGTGCAGAACACTGGACTAAGCACTTGGGAGAGTACAAGGCAACAGAATTAATATGGTGACAGAGAAACCGTGAGGCCTAGTGGGAAGAAACCAAGGCCAGACCACCTGCAAACCTGACAGAGCATTTACTAAGGCAACTCTCCGGGTAAATCCTGAATGAGGCGTTTGGGAATATAAGCAGATGTAAACTCAATTATAAACTCCTGGAAAAGGAGCATTTATTGTGTACCCACTTGGTACTCTACTATGCACTTGGGGAGTACAGAATACAGAAGTGACATGCTCCCTGCCCCAAAGGAGCTGACACACTAATGGGGAAGAAAAAAAGTACTATAAGATCCTTGTGGACAGGAATGGTGTCTACAGCTCTATTATACACTCCCAGGCACTTAGTAGTGCTCTGCACAAGCTGTCAATAAAGCTGGTTAATTGACTGATCAAAAATATTTACAACTAGAGTGATTAAATAAAGCAGATTTGGCCAAAGGGATGAAATGATGCAGGGTGCTGGGAAATCAAAGAGGGAAAGGTTCTTGGAAGAGATAGGATTTATTTGAATGAGGAGAGAGCTACTGTCTGGCTTTGGGGAGGGAGGGAGTTCCAAGCCAGGGGAACGGTGTGAGAAAGGAGATGGAGGTAAGAGAGTAGAGAGCACGTTCCAGCTAGAAGTTTGGCTTGGGAGAAACGAAGACAGCAGGTCGGGGAATAGCGAATGAGGAGAGCAGATAAAGGCGGGGCGAGTTGATGGAGAGCCTTGAAACCGAAAGTGAGGAGTTAGTGGAGGGTGGAGAGCAGAGATTTGGTCTGAGCAAGGATTCAAGAAGATGGTCCGGGCAGCAGCGGATAGTGTAAAATGGACTTGGGAGAGGCTGGAGGCAGGGAGATCAATCAATTTATCACATTGATTGAGCGCTAACTGTGTGCAGAACACTGTACTAAGCACTTGAGAGAGTACAACAGAACAGAGTTGGTAGACACATTCCCTGCCCACAACAAGCTTACTGTCTAGAGGGAGAGACAGACATTAACATAAATTATGAATATGTACATAAGTGCTGAGGGGCTGAGGGTAAATAAAGGATACAAATCCAAATTCAAGGGTGATGAAGAAGGGAGTGGGAGTAGGTGAAATGATTGCTTAGTCGGGAAAGGCATCTGGTTTTTTTTAATGCATTTATTATGTTCCAGACACTGTACGAAGTGGAGGGGTACAGACAAATTAATCAGCCTCTTGCAGGAGATATGATTTTAATAAGGCCTTGAAGGTGGGAAGAATGATGGTCTGTCAGATATGAAGGGGGAGGGAGTTCAATCATTACCATCATCTCCATCATCATCATCAATGGTATTTATTCGGCATTTACTGTATGCAGAGCACTGTCCTAAGCATAGCATGGCATAGTGGATAGAGCGGGGTCCTTGGAGTCAGAAAGTCATAGGTTCTAATCCCGGCTCTGCCACGCATCTGCTGTGTGACCTTGGGCAAGTCACTTGACTTCTCTGGGTCTCAGTTACCTCATCTGTAAAATTGGGATTGAGAAGGTGAGCCCCATGTGGGGCAGGGACTGTGTCCAACCCGATTTGCTTGTCTCCACCACAGTACTTAGTACAGTGCCTGGCACACAGTAAGCGCTTAACTAATACCACAGTTATTATTATTATTACAACAGGGTTGGTCAACACGTTCCCTACCCACAATGAGCTTACTGTCTCATCCGCCCCACCTTAACCAATCTGTTCTCTTCATCCGCTGTTCCCAAACCTGCTGAATTAGAGGGGGAGATGGACACTGATAAAAATAAATAACTTACAGATATGAACGTAAGTGCTGCGGGACTGAGGGTGGGGTGAATAGCAAATGCCCAAAAGGTACATAATTGAGAGACCATCAAGGAGATTAATGCTATAATAATAATAATAATAATGATATTTGTTAAGCACTTACTATGTGCAAAGCACTGTTCTAAGCACTGGGGGGATACAAGGTGATCAGGTTGTCCCACGTGGGGCTCACAGTCTTCATCCCCATTTTACAGATGAGGTAACTGAGGCACAGAGAAGCTAAGTGATTTGCCCAATGTCACATAACTGACAAGTGGCAGAGCTGGGATGGTCTCGTTACCAGGAGGGGTAGCAGTTTGGGTGGAGAGAAAGGGGTGAAAGGGGAGAAAGTTGGAGACTGCAAGCTCCTTGTGGGCAGGGATCATATATGCCAACTCTGTCACAATGTACTCTTCTGAGTGCTGGTACAGTGCTCTGCACAGAGTAAGTGTTCAGTGAATACCATCAATTGATTGAGTAAATGGTAGCCAGGCCCTACACCCCAGTGGCTGATTTGAGGTTGGACTAGGCAGTGAGGCTGAAGTGACTTTCCCAGGTAAACCCCAGTCTAGAGGTTCCCTGATCAATAATGATGGTATTTTGTAAGCTCTTACTATGTGCCAAGCACTACTCTAAGCACTGGGGTACATATGTGATAATCTGATTGGACACAGTCCCTGCCCCACATGGGTCTCACGGTCTAAGGGGGAAGGAAAACAAGTATTGAATCCACATTTTTCAGATGAGGAAATATAGGCCCAGAAATGTGAAGTGACTCACCCAAGGTCACACAGCAGGCAATTAGAAACTAGGGCCTCTGACTCCCTGTGCTCCCTGTGCCTGTGCTCTTTCCACTAGGCCATGGTACTTCCAGGTCCCTTGGGCACTGCTTCCTCTCTAAAGTGGGCTCAGGAGGTAGTGGACCAAACCAGCCCCCGAGCTCATCTGCATGCTATCTGGGCTCTGAGGTTCCAGGGGGCTCTCTGTTTTACTCCCCACCATGATTTAATCAGCACCTGAAACAAGATGTCAAGCAGGAACAGATACCATTTCTCAGTTGCTGGTTTGCACACAGCTAATCCCAAAATGAACTCTGTGGCGTAGTACCTTCCTGGGCTTCCTGTCTGATGACCATTTCATCCCAGAGTGCTGAACGTGCCATCTTTTGCTTGGACTGTGTCCTCACAGTAAAAAGAGCCTCAAACTGAAGAAATTCTCCATGGCCCAAGGTTCTACATATTAGAGAGCTCTGCTACAAATTTATTCTGTGACTCTGTAAAGACTGTTCATCCTCTCTGAGCCTTATTAATCAATAATAATAATATTTGTTCAGCCTCCTCTAGCAATTCTTCAAAATGGGGTTCATAACAATGCCACAACCTTTTGCGGGGGCCAGATTCCAGGCCTAGTGGCTGGGCCTTGGCTAGCAGAAATGGAGGAAGAGAACTGGTGAAAAAGAAACTTCCTGTCAGGATCCTTCAAGGGAGGAATAAACCTGGAAGAGAGTGAGATTGAGAATAATGGGCTAATGAAATGTCTTTCTAACAAACTTGGCCAATAGCAAAAGACAAGTAGTGAGGTCCAGTCTCGACTCCACTGCTTTTTGCTATGTGCCCTTGGGCAAGTCACCTGACTTTTCTGTGCCTCAGTTTCCTCATTTGCAAAATGGGGATTAAGACTGTGAGCCCCACGTGGGACAGGGACTGCGTCCAACCTGTTAACCTTGTATCTACCCCAGCACTTAAAACAGTGGTTGGCACATAGTAAGTGCTTAACAAATACCATCATACAGGTAGAGGTGCTGGGTTGGCTTTGGGAGTTCCAAATGACTCTGGGCAATCTATGCAAACGTTGCCAGTTGGTGGCCATTTAGGAAGCTCTAAGCATTTTCCCTGAGTATTTTCAAGGATACCCCCATGTGGCTATTAGTATGGTGATTTTTCATTCCAAATCCTTCACTACATGAGAAATATAGTCTGCTCCAAGACCACCAGCAAATGTCCATGAATTCAGGGAATGATGTGTCCCCAGGGACACAGCTTTCTCTTCCAAAGTCCTTTTTTTTTTTTTGAAAATGTGCCCATGCACATGCACATATCCACACACACATCCCTGACAGCCATCAAATATTCCTCTATGGGGCAATACCTTGTTGACAGCTACACATTTCCAAATACGGTCAGATAATCATACCTAAAGAGGTCAGGGAGAAAATGAAAAGCAAAATCAAGTATTCAGTATCAATTCAGATCTCTCTTGCCCAGTCCTACCTTGGCTTCTATGAAAGAATTTTCCTAATGAACTCTGCATCCGGTATCAAATGGTGCATTAGGATATGAGAGCCAGCTCCAAAAAGCCTTGTATCAGATAGGGGAGACTCTGTGGTGACAGTCTAGTCTGTTTAAAGATGACTGGCAGACACTGAAAAAATCAATAGTACTTTAGAGATGATGATTGGTGTCAGGAGTACATACATGTTCTGATGACACTCTGGGGGAAGCTTGGACTTAATAGAGAACCATGGATTTAGAGGAACAGCTACACCTATTCCCACCCTAAGCCAACTCCTCTAGGATGAGGTGAGGAGCTCCCAAGGTGTTCAGACTGGGTCATTACATCAGCAGTTTGTCAAATGATATGAAGTGGATTAGGTCCCTGCACCTGTGGAATCCCCTGGTGGCACTAACTTCCCAGGCTTCACCCCCAAGTGAGCTCCGGGAGATTTACCTCAGCATCTGTATCCTGGCTTTACCGGGAGAAGGCCCTGACGGGATGGGAGAAACTGGCTTCCCCACAACCAGGGGAACAATTAGTAGGGGCCAAATGAGAAATTGCATTCAACACTCTCCTTTCTTCGGTGTCTCGGCCTCAGACAGGATTTGAACCCGAGCCCACTGACACCCGCTGGCATGCAGGCTCCGGCTTTTCCATTTCGGAGGCTAAGGTGGTGTCAGTTAGTCAGTCAATGGTTGGGGAGGGGGGTTGGGAGCGGGGAAGAGGGTACTGGGGCAGCCCTGCTTTCCTCGCCCCTAGGTTCCTGGCGGTATTAAACCCATTGTTGGGTAGGGACCATCTCTATATGTTGCCAACTTGTACTTCCCAAGCGCTTAGTACAGTGCTCTGCACACAGTAAGTGCTCAATAAATACGACTGACTGAATGAATGAATCTACTATGTTGTGTGGCAACTGTGAGTCAGCTTCTGCCAGGAACCCCAATTAAAACAGCAAAGGACTCTGCACTTTGGTCTCAAAGCTTTCTGATCCCACCTGCCCTACAGGGTCTAAACCTGCAGTGCAAGCTTTGGCAGTGCAGGATTATAAACTACCAAGCCCCCTCCCCCCTTCCCTGTCAAGTGTGGGGGGGGGGGGGGGGGCAGCCCAATGGATCCTCTGCACCAACATGTGGGAGCTGCAGGCTGAATGAATCATTTGGATCTTTCAGTCGCAGGCCCAGTGTGAGGGTGGGGGCAGTGAGATCACTGGGGGGCGGGTGAAGGTCACAGGACAAGGAAGTAACGCTTCAATCTGACACCAGAAGCCACACTAGACAACTAGGGAGTGAGGAAGGGCCATTGCTCCTCAGATGTGGTACAGTTGGCTGGCTTGGTCTGTGGAATGGACTAGTCTAGAGTGGGAGGAGCTTCGGCTCTGAGGCAGCCAAAGGATAGACCCCTGTGAAGAAAAGGCTATTAACAGTCTCAGCTCCATTAAATTTAAAGCAGCTGCTAACAGTAGGGGTCTTTACATTGTCAATTATATGAATTTTCCTACTACTCTGTCATAGCAAAGAGCAATTATGCTCCATTCATCAAACTCTGCTTCCCCCTCTCCGCTTCTGTCCATTAAAGTAATGCCACAGTGGCAGGCAGGAGAAAGACTGGAAGCCAGATCCAACTGAGAAGTTGCTAACGTAGGAAATCTTTTGGGATCTCAAGTTGCTAATGGTCAGGAGCAGCAGTATATGGTTGGAAGTTTTGAAATAAATGACCGTTAGCCTAGCAGCCTGGTCGCCAACTCTATCCAGCTCCTCCCCTGCCTCACCCTGGCCCCCATCCCCCTCTGAGAGCTTTGTGGCCGGTGTGGTGAAAGCGGAGCCACCCACGGAGAAAGGTGGACAAACCTCGACCCTAAGACATTAGAACCCTGAACCTGCATTAAGAAATAGACGGTAGTGATGGTGTTTGCACAGTCCCACTCACCTTCTTTTTTATGCTGACAAGTGGAAACAGCCCTTAAAATGAATTAGGAAGGAAGCAGCAGGGTTTAAGATATAGACATAAGGGCCAAGGGGAGCAGGGTGATTACCCAAGTACTTAGATGATGCTGAAGTGGTGGTAGTCGGGGGGAATGAAGTGACAAGATGACAGATTAGGCAGGGAAGACTTCCTGGAGGAGATGTCATTTCAGCTGGACTTTGAAGAGGGGGAGAGTGGCTGTCTGCTGGGTGTGATGGGGGAAAGACTTCCGGGAAGAAGGGAGGGTGCGAGCAAGAAGTTGATGATGAGAAACACGAGAATGAACCATAGGGAGCATGTTAGCTTGAGAGGAGAAAGGATAATTAGTGGGGAAAGAGTGTATTGTGTGCCTTCAAGACAATGGTCAGGAATTTCTACGTGAGGTAGAGAAAAAGCGACATTTTTTTGACTGGGAAGACCTTTTCTTCTCCATATCTTCTAGACTGCAAGCTCCATGTGGGCAGGGATTATGTCTACCAATTCTATTGTACCATACTCTCCCAAGCACTCTGCACACAGGCAAGCACTCAGTACTATCATTGATTGACGGTAACCCAAATTCCTTCGCACATTTCACTGGGGCCCTAGTGCCACTGTTGTGTTACCTGTGTGTCCTATCAACACACTCAGTCTCAGCTCCCAAGTCCAAGCAACAGCATTGGAGAAGCCAAGATCCAGAAACGTACACAGAGGTAGGTAAAACTACAAGCCATATACTTTCAGAATATGGTTCCTGACAATCCCATGAGCCCCTCTGCTGTTCACTGGCCAGTGGAACTGTGACATGATCATGATGCTGAATAGATTCACCAATCAGCTTCACTAGAGAGGCTTCTTAAGATTCTGCCTCAAGCTTGACAATAAGGGAATAGAGCAGAATCCCATCACTATTCAAGACAGGCATTAATGGATCAATTGTTGCTTGTACATCTTCCCCATTAGATGGTAAACTCCTCAAGGACAGGGATTGTGATTTATCTTCCTTCTGTATATTCTCTGGGCACTGAATGCAGTGCTCTGCACGCAGTAGTGGCTCAGGAAATGCTGTTGATGGTGGTGGCTGGAATATGACGTGTATGGAGCAAAACCAGCCGTAATCGAAGCTACAGAGTTCGAATGAGGAACTCATCCATTTCCCACTAGGATTTTGTAAAGGCAACTGATCCCTCTCTCAAAGATGGAAACCAAAGAAACAATAATAATAATTGTGGTATTTATTTAGCATCTACTATGTGCCAAGCACTGTGCTAAGCACTAGGGGCGATGCAGGATAATCAGATCAGGCAGAGGCCCAGTCCCGCATGGGGCTTACTATTTATGGGGAAACAGAGGCTCAGAGTAGTGAAATGATATGCCCAAGCTCACACAGCAGAGAAATGGCAGAGGCAGGATTAAAACCCAGGTCCTCTGACTCCAAGGCCCATGTTCTTTCCACTAGGCCACACTGCTTCTAATCCCATTAGATCCTAAGTGCCTAAGGTTTCCTGTCTCATTATTCCTAGCTGACTCCCACAAAAAAAATCCCTCGCTACCTCCCCTCATCCTCTCAACCCAGACACTTTTTCTTCCTGCTGCAGGCAGAAACAATTTGAAGCAGGTGACAGCAGAGTCTCTCCCTTTTAATGTCCTCAGCCTCAGGCAAAAGCCTGGATCTTTTCAGATGCTCGAAATGTTATGGACGTGTTTTCACCCCATTCTCCCCGTGGCAAAGCAAAAAATCTACCCTTCAATTGGATTTCGGAAATGTTGATGGGTATCAGAAGCCTGACAAGCTGGCTCTGTAATAAGGGTCCCTTGCAACGTCTCTTCATTTGGTATTGGAAAAGGCAGGAAAAAACGAGTCTTTCCTCTGTGGCACAGGAGAGGGGTATTTTTGAGCCTTGCTAATCCGGCAAGTGTGAATTGGTAAGAAGCATCACCTTAGAGAGAATTACAAACGCTCCCAATGTGCTGTATTTCAGGCTCTTTACTAAAGTAAGAGTCATTGTGAAGCCAGAGTAGAAAACTGGGCCCCCTCGCTCTAGCCAATCAACCAATGGTATTTATTAAATGCTTAATGAGCGCAGAACACTGCTCTAAGCACTTGGGAGAGTACACTGAGTTACTAAGCACAATCCCTGCCTTTAAGGACCTTACAGTCTACTATTTGCACAGGACTGTACTAGGCACTTGAGAGAATACAAGTTAGTAGATAGCAAGCCTGCACTCAAGGAGCTTACAGTCTACTATGTGCAGAGCACTATACTGAGCACTTGAGAGAGGACAACAAAAATTAGTAGACATGATCCCTGGCCTCAAGGAGCTTATAATCTACTGTATGCAGAGTGCTGTACTGAGATCATGGGAGAGTACAGTACAATAGGGATGGTAGACACAGACCCTGCCCACAAGGAACTTACAGTCTAGAGGGGGCCAAACGCATGCTATAAATCATTTTTACCTTTCATATGGGAGAAGAATCAGATTATGACAGATTAGATTGGTGGGAGGAGGAAAGATTTCAGATAGCCGCAACTAAATTGTGTTTACTGCAATGCTGCCAGTGGATTTTGGCATCACTGGACAAGCCGGTAGAAACTTTTCAAGTAGAAAATGAGCCACAGCTTTCCTCCACTGCACCTGCCTTTATGAGATGCAGAGTCCTGTCTTGGCTCTCTGTCTGCTGCCCAATTTGGTGGAAATTAACCCAAGGGATCAATAGTTTTAAAGGGAAAAGCCCTTTCATTCGCATTTATTGAGTGCTTACTGTGTGCAGAGCACAAGGTCAGGCACAAGTTCTAGACTGTGAGCCCATTGTTGGGTAGGGACCACCTCTGTATGTTGCCAGCTTGTACTTCCCAAGCGCTTAGTACAGTACTCTGCACACAGTAAGCGCTCAATAAATACAATTGAATGAATGAATGAAAGGACATCAGGGAAAAAAGAATGGACTCAGGAAGGGAGGAAAGATGCTGTTCTTCTACAAAAGAAAAGAGAGAAAGTGATTTTCTCCCTTAGCTCTGTAATGCATCCCATCATCAGACCACTGATATCCTGTGACAAGGATGGGCAGAAATGAAGCTAATTTCAGAGGACAGGCACTGATGATTGAAAAGCTACCAAGGATGCCCACAGGATGTCATACATCTCCTTTTCAGGAAATTGCACCGGTAGAGAAAGCAGAGACAATAAAATGGCCATAAAAATGTATTTTAATTAAACAACTCCTGAAATCAAAACTAAAAAGAATCTCCAAACCAAAGCTGATTATTATCCTCATCATGCTTCTTGAACAGTTCAGGCTAGAAATCATTTTGAGATGAGAACTGTGCTGCTTATACATCATTTCCTCATTGGTCCCACTCCCTACACCTATCTAGGCTTCTGTGTCTCCTCTCCAACACTGTATCCTGCCTTTATTTTGGCCTGCAGGCAACCAGTGAGACCAGGGTCATATGCACCCAGGAAGAATCGCATCAATTCACTTCCTTCGGCAAGCCCCCGATCTGTGGTGGGTAGATCATTACTGATAAACGGGTGAACCGCTTGTCTACTTTGCATTCCACTTGGGGAAACCTTGGAGCCATGTCAGAATCGGAGTAGTTCCAGCCCCAGGTCCATAGCATTACAGGGAAAGGCCCCTGATCCTCATCAAGAATAAGAGTTGGGATTCTAGAGGAGGTTTCCATCATGTGCATGTTTCCCTCCCTTCCCACCATGCCTCAGAGCAGCAGAAAGAAGAGTGATCTTCCTAAACATTTTATCCCATTGAGAATTGAGGCAACTGCGTGCTTAGATGCTTTAGCTAGGCTGCTTTAATTATCCAGGCAGGAAGAGAGCCTGGTTTTGACTTCTCTCTGGGGAAGAACCCCTGAGATCCACTGAGAAGAACAATTTTCCTGACAGCTCATTTTACGATGAAGGGAAGATTTGGTTAAGAGTGCATTTTGCTTCACTTCCTGTCAATGGGAGGGTACTGGGGTCGAGCTTGGGTCTCTAAATGTATTTGCTGCACATTTGTACAAATCACTCAGCAAGTGCAATGTGGGCAGACAGACTTTAGGTATAGAGAGTTGGAGGGGCATGGGCTTGGCGGGGGGGGGGGGGGGGCGGAGTTGTTTCATACAGAAAATATTAAACTCGGATAACTGACCCTGAAATAAATGTTCACCAAAAATTTAGGTTTACCTGTCCGCCTAATCCAAATAATCTGGGCAACGGAATGAAGTGTGGACTGGAAGGTGAAGATGCAGGAGGTGGGGAGGTCAGCAAGGAGGCTAATAATAATTGTGGCATTCGTTAAATGCTTAGGGAAGCAACATGGCCTAGTGGCAAGAGCAGGGGCTTGGAAGTCAGAGGATGTGGGTTCTAATCCCGGCTCCGCCACTTGTCTGCTGCGTGACCTTGGGCAAGTCACTTCACCTCTCTGTGCCTCAGGGACCTCATCTGTGAAATGGGGATTAAGACTGTGAGCCCCACGTGGGACACCCTGATTACTTTGCCTCTACCCCAGTGCTTAGAACAGTGCTTGACACACCGTAAGCGCTTAACAAATACCATAATTATTATTATTATTACTATGCATCAAGCACTGTTCTAAGTGCTGGACTGTTCTAAGATCTCCCACCTCCTCTAAAAATCAACTCCCTCCACCTTCCCTCCAACCTCATCCTTTCGCATCTTATCAAAATCCTTGCCTCCTTGCTTTGTCAATCAATCAATCAAACAATCGTATTTATTGAGCGCTTACTGTGTGCAGAACACTGTACTAAGCACTTGGGAAGTACAAATTGGCAACATATAGAGACAGTCCCTACCCAACAGTGGGCTCACAGTCCTTCCTGGTCCGTCATCTTCAACCGTTCACTTTCTAATGGCTCCTTCCCCACTGCTTTGAAGCAAGCCCATGTAACCCCTAGCCTAAAAAAACCCTCCCTTGACCCCACGACTCCCTCCGGTTATTGCCACTTTTCCCTCCTACCATTCCTCTCAAAATCCTAGAGTGAGTTGTCTAAATCTTCTACATCCACTTCCTCTCCTCTGATTCTTTCCTTGACCCTCCAGTCTGGCTTTCACCCTCTTGACTCCATGGAAACAGCCCTTTCTAAAGTCACCAGTGACATTCTTCTTGTCAAATTCAATGGCCTCTACTCCATTCTAATCCTCCTCAACCCCTCAGCTGTCTATGACACTGTGGACCATGCCCTCACCTTGACTTTACTTACACTGATCTCTCCTGATTCTCCTACATCTCCACCTGCTCCTTCTCAGTCTCTTTGACTGGTTTCTCCTCTGCCTTCCACCCTCTTACTCAGGGGGATCCCTCCAGGTTAACATCCCCTTCTCTTCTCCATCTACACTCACTCTCGTGGAGAACTCATTCACTACCTCAGCTTCAACTACCATCTCTACATGGATGATTCCCAAATTTACCTCTCCAGTCGGATCTCTCTCCCACTCTGTAGTCTCGCATTTTTGCCTGCCTTCAGAACATCTCTACTCCTACTCCATCCTAATCCTCCTCGAACTCTCAGCTGCCTTCGACACTGTGGACCACCCCCTTCTCCTCAACATGCTATCCAACCTTGGTTTCACAGACTCTGTCCTCTCCTGGTTCTCCTCTTATCTCTCCACCCACTCATTCTCAGTCTCTTTTGTGGGCTCCTCCTCCCCCTCCCATCCCCTTACCATAGGGGTTCCTCAAGGGTCAGTTCTTGGTTCCCTTCTGTTCTCTATCTACACTCACTCCCTTGGTAAACTCATTCACTCCCACGGCTTCAACTATCATCTTTACGCTGATGACACCCAAATCTACATCTCTGCCCCTGCTCTCTCTCCCTCCCTTCTGGCTCGCGTCTCCTCTTGCCTTCAAGACATCTCCATCTGGATGTCTGCCCGCCATCTAAAACTCAATACGTCCAAGACTGAACTCCTTATCTTCCCTCCCAAACCCTGCCCTCTCCCTGACTTTCCCATCACTGTTGACAGCACTACCATCCTTCCCGTCTCACAAGTCCGCAACCTTGATGTCATCCTCGATTCTGCTCTCTCGTTCACCCCTCACATCCAATCCATCACCAAAACCTGCCAGTCTCACCTCCGCAACATCGCCAAGATCTGCCCTTTCCTCTCCATCCAAACTGCTACCCTGCTCGTTCAATCTCTCATCCTATCCCGACTGGATTACTGCATCGGCCTCCTCTCTGATCTCCCATCCTCCTGTCTCTCCCCACTTCAATCTAGACTTCACGCTGCTGCCCGGATCATCTTTGTGCAGAAACGCTCTGGGCATGTTACTCCTCTCCTCAAAAATCTCCAGTGGCTATCAATCAACCTACGCATCAGGCAAAAATTCCTCACTCTCGGCTTCAAGGCTCTCCATCACCTCACCCCCTCCTACCTCACCTCCCTTCTGTCCTTCTACAGCCCAGCCTGCACCCTCCACTCCTCTGTCACTAACCTCCTCATTGTGCCTCATTCTTGCCTGTCCCGCCGTCGACCCCCGACCCACATCCTCCCCCTAGCCTGGAATGCCCTCCCTCCGAACATCCGCCAAGCTAGCTCTCTTTCTTCCTTCAAAGTCCTACTGAGAGCTCACCTCCTCCAGGAGGCCTTCCCAGACTGAGCCCCCTCCTTCCTCTCCCCCTCCTCCCCCCGCACCCACCCGCCTTACCTCTTTCCCCTCCCCACAGCACCTGTATATATGTTTGTACATATTTGTAACTATATTTATTTTACTTGTACATATTTACTATTCTATTTATTTTATTTTGTTAATATGTTTTGTTTTGTTGTTTGTCTCCCCCTTCTAGACTGTGAGCCTGCTGTTGGGTATATGTTGCCAACTTGTATTCATTCATTCATTCATTCAATTGTATTTACTGAGCACTTACTGTGTGCAGAGCACTGTACTAAGTGCTTGGGAAGTACAAGTTTGAAACATATAGAGACGGTCCCTACCCAACAGTGGGCTCACAGTCTAGAAAGGGAAGACAGACAACAAAACAAATCATATAAACCAAATAAAATAAATAGAATGAATATGTACAAATAAAATAAATAAATAAATAAATAGAGTAATAAATACATACAAACATATATACATATATACAGGTGCTGTGGGGAGGGGAAGGAGGTAAGGCGGGGGGATGGGGAGGGGGAGGAGGGGTAGAGAAAGGAAGGGGCTCAGTCTGGGAAGGCCTCCTGGAGGAGGTGAGCTCTCAGTAGGGCTTTGAAGGGAGGAAGAGAGCTAGCTTGGCTGATGTGCAGAGGGAGGGCATTCCAGGCCAGGGGGAGGACATGGGCTGGGAGTCGACAGCGGGACAGGCAAGAACAAGGCACAGAGAGGAGGTTAGTGGCAGAGGAGCAGAAGCACTTAGTACAGTGCTCTGCACACAGTAAGTGCTCAATAAATATGATTGAATGAATGAATGAATGTCCTGCTGACACTTCAAACTTAACATGTCCAAAACAGAATTCCTAATCTTCCCACCCAACCCTGTCCACCCTCTGACTTTCCTTTTACTGTAGGATACCACCATCCACCCTGTCTCACGAAGATGTTACTTTGGCATTCATTGATTAGTCTCTTTCACTGAACTCACATATTTAATCTGTCACCATATCCTGTCCATTTTACCTTCACATCTCTAGTATTTGAACTGTCCTCTCCATCCTAACTGCTACTACTCCAAACTAAGCACTTCTCGTTTTCCACCTTGACTGCTGCATCCAGACCTTAAAACAATCTAGTGCTTTGAACGGTGCTTGACATGCATAACCTCTTAACAAATACCACAAACATCACTATCAGCCTCCCTTTTTATGGTATCTGTTAAGTGCTTACTACATGACAGACAAACTTACAGTCCAGAGATACATCCTTATACTCTGCCATTTTCCCTATCTGTAATTGGTTAAAATGTCTAGCTCCCTTTCTAGACTGTAAACTCCTTATAGGCAGGTACTGTGTCTACCGACTCTACTGTATGATATTTTCCTATGCCCTCAGTAGACTGCTCTGTACTCAGTAAGTACTCAATAAATTCCACCATTGAATGAATGAAAATACCATAAAATACTAAATATTGTACAAGACAGGACTAGAACTCAAGTCTCTCAATTCCCAGAGTCATGGTCTTTCCACTAGACCAACAGCAGGGCTACTCGTATCTTTAGCAAACAGGTCTCTCCATTCTACCCTGACACCAACAGTTCCTTCCATACTAGTTACAAAGAGAATGTAGGGTAGGGTGTCCTTTGGGCATCAAGGAGGACAACTCTCCTCCTGTTCCTCCAAGCACTGTCCGGTATCACCGATGGAGACAGAACATTGTGACTGGGTGGACCATTGGTGTGAACCAATATGGTGTCCCCTCTGTGCTCATTTGAATGGCCCTGCTCATCTTTGTCCATTGTCATAAGTGAGTAATTATTCTCTAGTCTTTTGCTCTAACTTATAAGAAAGGTGCTTTACCTGGATTTTTACTACTAATCATAAATACACCTAACTATCCTAAAGATTCAAAAATATGTCAAAAATGGCAGACAGGTTTCAGAGTGGGGTCTTGGATTGCCTAGGGAAAAATCATCTAAATTAAAGCTAGATCATCTTAGTCAAACCTCAGGAAAGAGAGTCCAGTGTCACTGTGGACTGTTCATTTAAATCTTTGCTCCAATGTACAATGTCAGCTAAAATGACCAAGTGAATCCTGGACTTCTCCAGAAAGGAAATAGAAAATTTAATAACAGTTCTCATTTAACACTATAGGATGCTCTCAATTGGAATACTGCATGCAGTTCAGGTTGACAAAACCTGAACAGTGTGATCAGGGAGCATAAGTAATGCTTGTTTGCCAAATTCCACTATCAATCATATTTATTGAGCCCTTGTGGTGTGCAGAGCACTGTACTAAGCACTTGGAAGAGTACAGCATAACAGAGTTGATAGACACATTCCCTGCCCACAGGGAGCCTACAGTCTAAAGAAAGAGTGGACAGCCACTAAAGTTTAAGGTTAAGACGTTCCACGCTAATAAAAGGAAATACTTTTTCATGGAGAAGGTGATAAGAATACTGAAATTGGTAGCCAGGAAAGTTGGGCCTGCCCAAAGTGTCAGCAAATTCAAAAGGGATTTGGATAAAAACATGAATGAGAGGTCCACAGTGGGTTACCACAGGATAAATTAATGATGCAGAGGGGGAAATTTGGGGTATTAAGACGATCTATCCCTATCGATTATGAGGAGAGGGTCAACGAGGGCAGCCATCAAACATCCTATTGCCACTTTTGGAAAAAGAAAATTAGGATGGCTGGCTGGAATAGACTGATCCCTTGATGGCAACATTTTTGGAAGGATGTTGAAGTGTTGCAGTCAGCACTGCAAAATCTCTTCTTCATTGTTGCCCTTCAGAGAGGGATTTTTGAGCCATGGAGAAAGAACTTCGGTGCTTTAGGGTAAGTATTCAGTTTGGTTGGGATCTACAGGACACTGACATTCCCCTCAATGCTCCAAAACAATAATGTTGGTATTTGTTAAGCGCTTAGTATGTGCCAAGCACTGTTCTAAGCACTGGGATAGATACAAGGTCATCAGGTTGTCCCACGTGGGGCTCACAGTCTTAATCCCCATTTTACAGATGAGGTAACTGAGGCCCAGAGAAGTGAAGTGACTTGCCCAAAGTCACACAGCTGACAAGTGGTGGAGCCAGGATTAGAACCCACAACCTCTGTCTCTCAAGCCCGTGCTCTTTCCAGTAAGCCACGCTGCTTCTCGTAAGACACGCACCTTCACTCAGACTGTGGACTGGAAATCAAGTTTTAGACAGCTCTCCTATCCCAGGACACTGAGGAGCAAGAAGATTCTAATGGCTACTGAATCTCAGGGTACCCTCAACAAACTAACTCATGAACTGGGCTTATGGCCCCCCAGGACTAATGGCAGCCTGAATGCTGATGTCTTTGAGTCACTACCATTTACTCTGCCCCTTGTCACTGGGACAATAAGCTCTGAAAAGGGCCTCTCTGGTGATGTGAGAAATTGGTTTGTGGGAGGTCTCATTCTGCTAGAGCTTTTCGTCGAACCAGCTGGCTGGTCTTGGAAACTATTCACGAACTACCTACTGCCTGCAATTTTTTCCTTCTTAAGAATGTTTCCAAAGTCAAGCCTACTATTCATTAGAAATGAATGAAAATGCTCTGCATTTCACCCAACAGGTGTTTCATTCTCTCATTCTTTTCACCACTTTTGCAAAAAGGACCAAATACTGTGTATCCCTGAATAACTGCTGTGCTGCAAGGAATTGATGAAAGCCCATGAGTAAAAGCCCATGAGTAAAACCTGTTTCCTAGCTGCAACGTGTCTTCTAGAGCTAAATTTGGTTTTCCTTGTCTGCAGGACTCCTAGTCACAAAATATTAAGTGTTTTGAGAGAGTGTGATCATTTTTCTCTAGTAGAAGAAATGAATTATGGGGCGGTCTATGGTTTAAAAGGGAAGGAAGTGCTAATTCTGTGAACTTTTCAAGAGAGAGTCATCTTTCCAAAATAAAACAATAAAATCACAGCTGCCATAGAAAAATCAGAAAAGCCTCAATCAGAGTTTTCACGTCAAAATTTGCTCTAGGTTGAGTGAATATATGTGTATTTGTGTGATTATTTGCATATCCAATTACTTATTCTGTGACTTCATCCTGATATACTTAAATTATTTCCTCATATGTACACTATTTACAAATAGTTTTTGACTATTTGTTTCTCCCTATACATTAGAAGCTCCTTGAGGGGAATCATGTCTTCTAACTCTATAGTACACTCCCAAGAGCTCAGCATAGTGCTCCACACACAGTAGACTATAAGCTCCTTGAGGGCAGTGATCACGTCTACTGATTCTATTGTCCTCTCCCAAGCGCTCAGCTCTGTGCATACAGTAGACTATAAACATCTAACTCTATTATAAGCTCCCAAGGGCGTAGAACAGGGCTTAGTGCATGGTAAGTAATCAGTAAATACTACTGATTCACATCAAAGCCTTCGTCAACATATACCCCAAATACCTGAGAAAGCTGAAGGACAGGTGATCTGGTTTTATCAAAACGAATTCAGCTCTGATTTTTCCTTTCCTCTTCCATCCCCCACGGATTATGAACTGCTGTAGGTTAGCTGACAAGGGGCTATGGGGATGGGTGTGGGAGAAATGACCATTAGAATAAAAGTGAAATGATCTTAGAGGTTCCTGTCATGCCTCTGCTACTTTGATAACGTTGTTTGGGAAGAGAATCCACCACTTTCACATGCACTACTGCCAGTGAAAAGGGAGAACTCCTCACTGAACAACAACAACGCAGAGCCAAATGCAAAAGATGCAGCAAGGGAACAATTAGGTGACACAGATTGGGGAGGGATAATCACTTAATCATGGAGATTGAAGTGCAAACTTGCTTTTCGCCAGAGATGTATGGAAACAAAATTATGCAATCTCTTTGTTCGTTTTCACCTAGACCCCCTCCATCTAAAGTTGCCACAAAATCCACAGCTGTGTGAGCTGGACTCTAATTAGGGCAGAAAAGACCCATAATGAGAGCTTTCAGCCCTTTCTTCCTCTTCTCCCACTCCCTTCTGCCTCACCCTGACTTGCTCCCTTTATTCATCCCCCTTCTCAGCCCCACAGCACTTATGTCCATATCTATCATTTATTTATATGAATGTCCATCTCCCCCTCTAGAATGCTCATTGTGGGCAGAGAATGTGTCGGTTATATTGTACTCTCCCAAGGGCTAAGTGCAGTACTCTGCACAGAGTAAGCACTCAATAAATACGATTATTTATTGTTAGCTCTCTGAAGTCTATCTTCACCCAGTCCCCATCCCCATTAAAATCCTTGGCCTCTTTAATGCCCCAGATTCAAAGTGAAAAATTTGGCACCTCCGCTCCTACCTACTCTCTACAACTCTGCCCTCTGAAGGAATGCCTGCCTGGCAGTGGTCGTTCACTGAGTCTGTCAGACAGCTGAATGGGGGGATGGGGAAAAGTTAGATTTCAAGTTTCAAAAGAGTCAAGAATGTGAGGCTTTTTGACACTGATATAAAAAAGGGCATGACAGTACCAAAGGAATATCCAGTAAGAACTCGGCTTTTCCTTTCATCTGCCTCCCTTCTTCTGCTGCAGTGCCTCCAACTTTCAGAACGGGGCTCAGTGTAAAGAGCATGGGCTTTGGAGTCAGAGGTTATGGGTTCAAATCCCGGCTCCACCAATTGTCAGCTGTGTGACTTTGGGCAAGTCACTTAACTTCTCTGTGCCTCAGTTACCTCATCTGTAAAATGGGGATTAAGACTGTGAGGCCCCTGTGGGGCAACCTGACCACCTTGTAACCTCCCCAGCACTTAGAACAGTGCTTTGCACATAGTAAGCACTTAATAAATGCCATTATTATTATTATTATTATTATTGATTTGACTATGCCTCTCATCTAAAACCCTCTGGGCCATGGAGCAAGCGAACAAATATGGGCCAGAGAACATTCGCGTTCAGTGGTGGGAAAGGTAAAGGATCTAAATGAATGCAAAAATGAAAGGGCCCAACGACAACAGTTACCTCAAGCCCCTTCCCCAATCACTCCGGATCTCAAGGGATCGGTTCACCACCCAATCTGCTTCAGCTGTCTGTGAACAATGTAGTCACACAGTTATACCCCCTTCTAGACTGTTGGGTAGGGACCGTCTCTATATGTTGCCAACTTGTACTTCCCAAGCGCTTAGTACAGTGCTCTGCACACAGTAAGTGCTCAATAAATATGACTGAATTAAATGAATGAATATGTCTTTCCTATATCTACGCACATATATACATGTCCATGTGCGTTCACACACACACATTTATGCACTTTCAATGAAAGGCACTGGGAGTTGTAACTGGGGACAGGCCAAGAGTAAACAGAAGGGTGACTTCCATCGCTTCACAATTTGGAGGGAGACCATTCTCATGCAGAAATTAAAGATCTGTTACTATGCTAAAGAAAAAAAAAAGATTGAAGTCCAGGAAAAATAGTACCTCAGCACCTACAGAGACAAAAGTAGCTAGAGTCCAAAATGGATGTCATCATAATCCCAACTGGCAATCAATGAGCACATTCAGTCTTGTGCGAGGACAGGATCAGTGGTGGGGGTGAGGTAGAGCCCTTGAATCAATTAATTATATTTATTGAGTGCTTACTGTGTGCAGAGCATTGTACTAAGTGCTTTGCAGGGTAATACAATAGGAGTTGGTATAGAGGAGTATGCAATCTAGCGGGGGAGGGGGGCAGACACTAAAATAAATTACAGATAAGTGAAGCAGCAGAGTATAAGTACATAAGTGCTGAAGAGGCGGGGTTAAGTAGCCAAGTGCTTAGGGGTTACACAGCCAAGTGAATAGAACAGAGAATCGATTCCCCACAGAGAATAGAGTGGGGAGAAGAGAGATTAGTCAGGGAAGGCTTTCGGGGTCGGGGGGGACGGGACAATCATTTGAATCTTTTTTAAAAAATTATTGACATCACAAATAGGTGCAAAATTGATAACTTTCCCCAGGGTCACAGTGATATCCCAAGCCTTAACTGTTCTATTTCAATCAGTCAATCAATGGTATTGATTATTTACTGGGTGCAGAGCACTGTACTAAGGGTTTGGGGGAGTACAATGTGAAAAAGTTGGGAAGCAGGTTCCCTGCCCACACATTTAGTTAGAATCAGCAGACCAAAGTAATCAAGATCTGGTCTTCTCAACCACTTGACATGGTACTTGCAGTGACCTATGTTCTTGGGAGGTCTGAGTCATATAGTTTGCAAGCAAAACCTTTTCCCCTCTGAATTTCCAAGTCAAAGACCTGGTCGTATCCATTCAAGCTAACGAAGTATGTTCAAATATTTGGATCTGACATTCTGGAAATCAATAAAGCAGGATTCAAAAGTCATCGAGCTGGGCAAACTATAGAGTAAAATTGTCATTGAATGCCAATGTTCAATCAATACAATCAATGTGGGTAGTTCCTAGGAAGTGGTTGCTTTCAGGAACTCCATTGTATTGTACTCTCCCAAGCGCTTAGTACAATAGCAGCATGAGAAGCAGCATGGTCTAGTATACATATCTATAATTCTATTTATATTAATGTCTGTCTACTTGTTTTGGATGTGTATATATCTATAATTCTATTTATTTACATTGATGCCTATTTGCTTGTTTTGATGTCTTTCTCCCCCTTTCTAGGCTGTAAACCCGGTGTAAGCAGGGATTGTCTCTCTATTTGCTGTACTGTACTTTCCAAATGCTCAGTATAGTGCTCTGCACACAGGTAAGCGCTCAATAAATATGACTGATTGAGTGAATGAAGGAAGGAATGAAAGGGCCTGGGCTTGGGAGTCAGAGGACGTGAGTTCTAATCCTGACTCCACCACTTGTCTGCTGTGTGACCTTGGGCAAGCCATTTAACTTCTCTGTGCCTCAGTTACCTCATCTGAAAAATGGGGATTAAGACTGTGAGCCCCACGTGGGACAACCTGATTACCTTGTATCCATCCCAGTGCTTAGAACAGTGCTTGGCACATAGTAAGCTCTTAAATACTATAATTATGATTATTATTATTATTACAGTAGCACATGGTAAGGGTTTAATACATACCATTGGTGGATTGAAAAGGAGACAGATCACAAAACACACCCATACTAAAAAACTAATAATCATTATGAACAAAACTGTAAAAATGCCGTATACAATGTGTATTTCTTGAAAAGAAGCAGTTTTATAGCAACCGTTAGATTGTAAGCACCTCAAAGACAGGATCCATGTCTTTTCCTTCTGTTGCACACTCCCAAACACCTAGTGCAGTGCTCTGCACAGTGTGTGTGTGTGTGTGTGTGTTTGTGCTACATACGTTCCCTTCTGAAAACACCAAAGATAATATTATGGAAGTGACTTACTCCAGTGGATTATCCACCAGAGTACTGGAGTTCTTAAGAGCACCATTAATGAAGCAAGGTTTTCTCGAAGGATAAGCTAAACATAAGCTACCTCTTGCAGAAATAATAACAACAATAATAATAACAATAATTATAGTATTTAAGTGCTCAATGTGTACCAAACACTGTACTGAAGCGCTGGAGTAGATGCACTATTGCGATCAGGTCAGACACAGTCCCTGTCCCACATGTGGCTTACAATCTAAGAAGGAGCAGAGATAACAAATCCCCATTTTACAGATGAGGAAAATGAGGCACAGAGAAGTGAAATGATTTGTCTAAGGTCACACAGCAAGCAAACGATGAAAGCAGGGATTAGAACCCAGGTCCTCTGGCTCCCAAGCCAGTGTTCTTTCCTCTAAGCAACACTACTTTCTCATTAGGCATAAATATGAAAATTCTAGGGCTGGATCTAGGTTCATGTGAGATTAGAGTTGAAGGTGTCATTCACTATTTAAAAACTTCAAACACTCCATCCATGGGATTTACTGAGCACTGTACAAAGTGCCTGGAACAATACAACAAAATAGAGTTGGTAGACATTGCCTATCCACAAGGATCTTACAGTACAAAGTTATCAGTAGAATAAGAAGTCTCATTTTCTCCCCTTCACTAAATTAATACGACAATGTTTTTCTCTTACTGACTTCTAACAAGCTTCTGAACTCAGAGACACTTACTACCACTCCCTGGAAAAGCGGAGCGTAGAAAACACCCAAACAGCAGCTTATTCCACTCCAAGCACCTTTATTCCCATTCCCTTCCCTGGGAGGTCCCAGCACACATCTGTGAGTCCAGGCACTGAGCAGGTGTTACCTACAAATGTGGCCTTTTTTAGCTTTTCATCCATCTACCCCAACTCCAACTCGGACAGACATGGCGGCACAAATCCTCCATAGCCTCCCACTGGTTGTTGTGCCGTCAACCCGCTCCCTCAGCCGACCGGTGATTATCTGTGTCCACTCCTCCTGGTGGAACACATCAAGACCCACCATCCTGAGTTCCCTGCTACCACATGGCCGGGGTCCAGAGCTGGAGCGCTGGGGCAGAGGCAAGGAAGAGTGAAGGTCAGAGCTCCACTGGACTCCAGAGCACTGAAGAGAGGGCGGGAACAGAAGCCCCCAGGGTGGGTCAGGCTGAGCTCGGCCGGCAGCTCAACTTCAGGAAGCATGGGGCAAGGGAGAAGGGGCAAGGGACGAGGGGTTTGGTTGGGGCGGGGGGTGGGTGGGCATTGGTACCAGGACTCCGACCCCTGAGGAGACAGGGAAGGAGAAGACCCTTCACGTGGACTGCCCTCCTGTCAGAATATCAAAATAGCACTGACATACACTTAATGATGAGAAATATTTCTCAAGTAATCATCAACTATTTACTGAGCACTGACAGTATTCTGAGTTTTATGGAGAAGCTACCAAAGACACAGGATGTGCCCTGGTCATGCTGACATGGCCAGACCCAAAGGGATGATGGTCTTTCCTACTTTAGTTTTTCCCCAGTGACTAGTCTTTAAATAGCACCAGGATTCTGAGGAAGGGACTGTTCTTTACTGGCACTGTTTTGGGCACTTAATTCAGCAAGATGTGACTGAATGAGAGAAGGGAAGCAGCTTGGCTCAGTGGAAAGAGCCTGAGCTTTGGAGTCAGAGGTCATGGGTTCAAAGCCCAGCTCCGCCAATTCTCAGCTGTATGACTTTGGGCAAGTCACTTCACTTCTCTGGGCCTCAGTTACCTCATCTGTAAAATGGGGATTAAGACTGTGAGCCCCCCATGGGACAACCTGATCACCTTGTAACCTCCCCAGTGCTTAGAACAGTGCTTTGCACATAGTAAGTGCTTAATAAATGCTATTAAAAAAACGAGAAGCTGTGTGGGCTGCTGGAAAGAACACAGAACACAGGCCTGAGAGTCAGGAGACGAATTCCAACATTTACTCCGCCTCGGGTCTGCTGTGTGACCTTGGGCAAGTCACTTAACTAGCCTGTGCCTCAGTTTCCTCATCTCTAAATTAGGGATTAAATACCCTGTCCTCCCTCTCTCTTAGACTGAGCCCCTAACTGAATTGTATCTGTCCCAGTGCTTAACACATAATGAGCACTTAACAAATATCACCATTATAATGATGATTATAGTGTCAACCTACTCACTGTGCCTCAATCTCATCTATATCACCAACTACGACTCATCTACATCCCTCATCAGGCCTGAAATACCCTTCCTCTTCATATCCAACAGTCGATAACCCTCCCCACCTTCAAAACCTTATGTAAGGCACATCTCCTCCAAGAGGCCATCCCTGGCTAGGTGCTCATTTCCTTTTCTCCCACTCCCTTCTGCATCACACTTGCAATGGCTTCCTTTATTTTCCCCTCCCTCAGCCCCACAGCACTTAGGTATGATCCATAATTTATTTATATTAATGTCCGTCTCCCCCTTTAGACTGTAAGCTCGTTGTGGACAGGAAACCGGTCTACCAACTCCGTAACCTCATTCTGGGCAGGTACTGTATCTGTTATATTGTTGTGTTGTACTCTCCTAAGCACTTACTACAGTGAGCTGCACACAGTAAATACGATTGATTGACTATATTGTAATATTTTACTCTCCCAAAAAGTATGATTAAATGGATTGATTGACTGAGTATGCGTAGGTGAGAGGTGCTATTGAGGTGAAGATTGATCAGTCAGGCCCCTCCTGCCAACCAACACAGCCTCCATTCCCTCTTCAAAAAGAGCATCTATGAAACATAAAAATGCAGAAGCACCCTTGTTATTCGCTATCCAGATGACAAATTGACTCGGCAATTATCTTTTCACAGCTGTTCCCAAATCACCCGGTACAGGGAGTGGGAGAGGAAAATCAAACTCCAATGTTCAGCTATCATAAAGTTGCAGCAAAGGATACAACTGAGATCAAATATTTCTCTCCTGGGGGGAAATTAATAACTCTGCCGTTCTACCTCCCACAGAAGCTGCTGCAATCCTGAAAAGGAACATCATTGACACCGTCACCTGATCTAGGCACGCCTGCCCGCATGCACTCACAAATATATCGCACACACATCACTCGGCCCTCTGGGATCAAAATAAACCTCTTGAGGATTTTGTTAGAATATACCATCCCCAGAGCAGTGGCGCAGTGACTGTGCTCAATGTGGGAGAAGGGGTGAATCAACCTGAAAGAGCGAAAAGGAAACAGAAGGGAGCTGGCATCCCCCTGGGCTGGATTCGCCGGCCGGATGGTTATCTCATTCGTGTTCTCGGAGCCGCTCAGCTCCCAGCCCACACCTGGGCGAGGACCGTTGCCCAAATCGAGGCTCAGGAGGAGGCCGGTTGCCACCCAACATTCCCGTTGGAGAGAACATCCAGAACTTGTGTGTTTAAAGCCGAAAATCCTTGTCGGATGCAGATCTCAGGGACTGGGTTAGCATAGCAAACCAGTGCAGCTGTACACAATTAAAGCCAACACGCCCATCGTGCCTTTGGGAGTTTCTGGTTTTTTGAGACTGGTTCCTCTCAGAGAATCCCCTTAAAGCCACAGCGACTTGTTGGGTGGCAACAGCCAATGGGGTATTATGGACCCGCCCAGAAATGGCAATTAAACCAGCTCCACAAATGCCAGGTTTTAATTAAGTTTTCCCCACCCACATCCTCACACAAAAGGAAAAGGAGGAGAAAGGAGGAGACCGAGGTGGAGGGGGGAGAGAAGAAACCATTTCCAGCGAGTGGCTAAATAATGCCTTTCCATTTCTTAATCTCAGAAGGTGTCAGGGCACCACTAAGGATTCCCATTCAAATCAAGCAGAAGAGAGCAGCACAGATGGAATACAAATCCACAGCAGAGAAGTGGAACAGAGGTTAGCGAAGTGTGCAGTTGGCGAGATTGATGTTGATACCCTTCACTGCCAAGTGAAATGCCAATAATGCTTGTATAGCATTTTGTGAGGGCAATGGGAGTATTGATTCCTGAGCAATAATAAAGAACGAAGCGGCTCTCTCAGGTATAAAAATATTGGCAACTGTTACAAAGAATTGACTCAGGGTCCTGAGTGCTGGCCTATCTTAATACAAATAATTCAGGCTTCAGAAGGATTTCAAGAGCAGCAAGGCATGGACCTCGGGCACATTCTTCACTATTAATTTACCTGCCACTTTCACAAGCCTCTCAGTGTAGCAGCCAATTGGTCTAGTTGAGGCAGAAACTGAATGGATTTCTAAAGGCTCGTTGCTCAACAATAAGACAAACCAGTGGGCCCATGAAATTTTAACATAAAAATATTTTTCAAGTTACGGTCTCTCTTGGTGTTTGTTAAGAAATGAAGTAATGTGGGAAGCTTCCAAGCACAATGTAGGAATCCTGCATCTGCCCTTAAGATGCTGTGTTGAAAAGCAGGATTTGCAGGGCTATCTCTCTCCCTCTCTCTCTCTCTCTTTTAATAGATCCACTTACAATATTTTCATTCCCGGAATCCAAAATACAACAACTGAGAATGCAAAAAGCGATTTCATTTGTGGTTGCCAGAGGCTGGGAAAGAGACCTTGCAAAATATCTCGGTTTGAACAGAAGCATGATTCATTTCTCTCTCTGCAAACCAAGTGGATAGGTTGCCAGAATGGAAACCCTAACAGCAGGCATCCCGCCACCTGCATTTCTGTAGCAACTTGTGGCCAAAAACTCCAAGCACTTGATAGGCATTGGGTGGGGAGCAGGATTGGAAGCGCTGTCTGAAAGAAGAGAAAATGGAGGCACGTCCAGTTGAGCAGACATGTTCTAAATAAGTGTGACTGAATTCTTGACCAATTTGCAACCTTCCAAAGAGCCTATTTAAGCTCAGAACTCCCAACAGTTTCCATGAAAGCATTCTTCTTGGGTCAGCACACGGGGGAATAGAAGAAAATAAGAAACAGGTGAAATATAATTGGGTGGAGACCTAGGCTCCAGGGTCCTATTCCAGCTTTAACACTGATCTGTTGTGCCGCTGTGACCAAATGGTTTTTTTGCCTCAGTTTCCCCAAAGCTCATGGCAATGTGCTCATTGTGCTCAGAGAAGCAGCCTGGCTCAGTGGAAAGAGCACGGGCTTGGGAGTCAGAGGTGATGGGTTCAAATCCCGGCTCCGCCACTTGTCAGCTGTGTGACTTTGGGCAAGTCACTTCACTTCTCTCTGCCTCAGTTCCCTTATCTGTAAAATGGGGATGAAGACTATGAGCCCGAAGTGGGACAACCTGATCACCTTGTATCCTCCCCAGCGCTTAGAACAGTGCTTTGCACATAGTAAGTGCTTAACAAATGCCATTATTATTATTATTATTATTATTATTATTATTATTAAAGTTTAGTTGCCTCTTTAACAGGATGATGGGAGATACTCCTTGGACACTTGCAGAAGATCTTCCCCAAAAATATTCAGTTAAAATCAAGTCAACTTTCAGTTGTCCATGACAAAAATGGACAACAAAAATCATCATAACCATAATAATTGCAGTATGAGCTAAGCAAAGGGGTAGATACAATGTATCAGATCACACTCAGTTTCTGTCCCACATGGGGCTTACAGTCTATAGGGGAAGGGGAGAATAGGTATTTATTCATTCAATCATATTTATTGATATGCAGAGCACTGTTCTAAGCACTTGCAAAGTACAATTTGGAAACAGATAGAGACAATCCCTAACAACGGGCTCACAGTCTCCACTTTACATATATAATAATAATAATGATGGCATTTGTTAAGCACTTACTATGGGCAAAGCACTATTCTAAGCGCTGGGGGGATACAAGGTGATCAGGTTGTCCCACGTGGGGCTCACAGTCTTAATCCCCATTTTACAGATGAGGTAACTGAGGCTCAGAGAAGTGAAGTGACTTGCCCAAGGTCACACACCAGACATGTGGCGGAGCCGGGATTAGAACCCGCGACCTCTGGCTCCCAAGCCCATGCTCTCTCCACTGAGCCATGGACATGAGGAGCCTGGGCCACCGAGAATCAATCAATTGATGTTATTTATTGAGTGCTTTCTATGTACAGAGCACTGTACTAAGCACTGGAAGGTCAAGTAACTTCCCCAAGGTTACACAGCAGGTAAGTGGCAGAACCCTAGGGGAGGGGAAGCAATTGTTTGGGTTTTTTTTTTCCTACCTCAGGACATTCAAATCTGGATAGTCTTCTGGAATCCCATAATACCAAATGCTCAGTGTCAAAAGGCTAGAATCTGAAAATGAAGAGGCTTTCTTTCTATTTAATAATAATAGTAGTAGTATTTTTTAAGTGCTTCCTATTTGCAAAGCACTGTTCTAAGTGCTGGGGGGGAATACAAGGTGATCAGGTTGTCCCACTTGAGGCTGACAGACTTAATCCCCATTTTACAGATGAGGTAACTGAGGCCCAGAGAAGTTAAGTGACTTGCCCAAAGTCATACAGCTAACAAGCGGCGGAGCCGGGATTAGAACCCATGACCTGTGACTCCCAAGCCCGTGCTCCTTCCACGGAGCCACGCTGCTTCTGCTTATTAGTCAGTATCCACTGGAAATTGAGGTTGCATGTAGCTCAGAGACAATCGCCCTCTTTGGTTTCTAATCAATTTGACCAGCATGAGTTGAGTTGACCATTCAGTGTTTAATTCAGGCTGTATTCTCGACCCTAAGTCCATTATACTGGCCGCTCATTGTACATTTCTATCACTAAGGGGTGGTTTAACAAATCCAGAGCGACATGCACCCGGCTCCTTAATCAAATATTGAAAGACCTGAAGCCATACAAAGCACAGGACGGATGGGTGAAACACTGGTGGCAGCGACAGTGATGACGTGGATGGAGTCAGATTTGGGGCAGCGGGATGTCCCAGTGGCAGCTTCATCCCACCTCCCTTGTGGCTGAGAAATGTGAATTGTTATCAGTACCAAAGGTGTGCTTTTGTTGCTCTGCGCACACCCACACATTGTTAGCACACTGATCATAATTAATCATGCCAAGGTAATAGGATTATCTGTAGTCTGGATCTCAAAGCACTTTGCTACCAGGAACTGAAAGAGAGGAATTAACTGACTTTCCACCAGCCAAGGAATGAATCATAACTAAAGATAGGCTGAAACCCAAGATTCCTGATTGTGGTTCCCCATTCTAATTCCTGGACTCATCCTCAAGGTCAGATACCTATTTGAATCTTATCTGAGCTGGTCCAACCCATGTAAATTATCTAATGGGCTGGAAACATTCCCCAAACCAGGTGCCTTGAAAGATTCCAGCCCTTGATGAAACAGAAAATGTCACCCTTCCAGTTTCATGTAAAATGTTTGTACTTCTATTTTGAATAAGAAGCAAGATGTGCAGAGGCTAGAAGAAATGAAAAAAAATCCATCAAAAGAGGAAGAGGACTCCTTTTAACATTCAAAGCTCTGGGGATTTTGCTGGATGGCTGAGTGGGTCGCCTTATCTTTTCCCCAGAACCAGTTCAATCAATCAATCAATCAATCAATCGTATTTACTGAGCGCTTACTATGTGCAGAGCACTGTACTAAGCGCTTGGGAAGTACAAATTGGCAACACATAGAGACAGTCCCTACCCAACAGTGGGCTCACAGTCTAAAAGAGTGGGCTCACAGTCTAAAAGACTGTGAATATGTACACAGTTCACTAACTGAGGGCAGAATGTAAACAGACCTGTGAGTTTTCACCTATTCCAGCAGCTGCATATGAATGGGATATTTCTTTCCCCGGAGCCATGTGGGTAGGCGGCTATGCAAACTTCTAACCTAGAACCAGCTTAACCCCCTGAGTACACCCATTAGTCCAAATTGAGAATGAGGGCTAGAGAAAGAGGAGGAGGAAGAGGTTGGGAGCTGGCTTCAGATGGTAATCAAGGTAAACAACCACCTCAGGTCACCATGTGGCGGGGGCAAAAGAGTGAACTCACACAAAGATGGCCAATACCCGGCCATCATAAATATGGTGGCCATATGGCCCCTCACAAAGACGGAGGTGCAACTGCCCTACACAAAAGTGGTTCCCCACTTCAAAGACTTATTGAAGGCACATCTTCTCCAAAAGACCTTCCCTGACTATTCATTCATTCATTCAATCAATCATATTTATTGAGCGCTTACTGTGTGCAGAGCACTGTACTGAGCGCTTGGAAAGTACAATTTGGCAACGGATAGAGATAATCCCTACCCAGTAGGCTCACAGTCTAGAAGGGGGGAGACAGCCAACAAAACAAAACAAGTAGACAGGCATCAATAGCATCAAAATAAATAAATAAAATTATAGATATATACACATCATTAATAGAATAATAAATATGTACAAATATACACAAGTGCTCTGGGGCGGGGAGGAGGGTAGAGCAGAGGGAGGGAGTAGGGGTGATGGGAAGGGGAGGAGGAGCACAGGAAAGGGGCGGCTCAGTTTGGGAAGGCCACCTGGAGGAGGTGAGCTCTCAGTAGGCCTTTGAAGAGGGGAAGTGAGCTAGTTTGGCGGATGTGAGGAGGGAGGGCATTCTAGGCCAGAGGTAGGATGTGGGCCGGGCATCGACAGTGGGACAGGCGAGAACGAGGCACATTGAGGAGGTTAGCGGCAGAGGAGCAGAGTGTGTGGGCTGGGTGGTAGAAGGAGAAAAGGGAGGTGAGGTAGGAGGAGACGAGGCGATAGAGAGCTTTGAAGCCACTAGCAAGGAGCCCTCATTTTCTTTTCTTCCACTCCCTTCTACATTTCCCTGACTTGCTCCCTTTATTCATCCCCCCCTCCCAGCCCCACTGCACTTATATGCATATCTGTAATTTTATCTCTTTCTATTAATGTCTGTCTCCCACTCTAGATTGTAAGTCATTGTGGGCAGGGACTGTGCCTGTTATACTGGACTCTCCCCTGTGCTTAGTACAGTGCTCTGCACACAGTAAGTGCTCAATTAATATGATTGATTGACTGACTGACAGTGGGATAGACATGATCCCTCAGCAGGCCATAAATCCAGGTCTCAGAGTCAAACAGCCTCTGATGCTTGGTCTAGGCATGCAAAACATTCTACAGGGGTATTGAGTTCCTATTGTGTGCAGGGCACTGCGCTAAGCACTTGGGAGAGTACAATTTGATATAGCAGGTAGATAGGATCCCTGCCCTTGAGGAGCTTACAGTCCAGCTAGTTTTCAGGTTTCAGTGCTTACAATTGTAAATTCATTGTCAGGTCATCACTCTGGGCTGACTAGGAATGACACCCAAGCAAGCTTTCCCTGACTAAGCTCTCATCTCCCCAATCTGTTATTAAATTTAATGTCTGTCCCTCAGGGATCGTGTCTACCAATTCTATTAAAGAGTACTCTCCCAAGCACTTAGCACACTGCTCTGTATATAGTAAGCACTCAACAAATACCACTGATTGATTTTTTTTATGGTACATGTTAAGCTCTTACTATGTGCCAGGCACTGTTTTAAGGGCTGGGATAGATACAAGCTTATCAAGGTTGGACACAGCACCTGTCCCACTTGGGGGTCACAATCTTGATCCCCATTTTACAGATGAGGTTACTGAAGCCCAGAGCAGTTCAATGATTTGCCCAAGGTCACGCAGCAGACAAGTGGTGGAGCCGGCATTAGAACCCAGGCCCTTCCAACTCCCAGATCTATGCTCTATCCACTAGGCTGTGATGGATTGATTGATTCTTGTTGGGCCCATCCACCTCACAGAACAGGCCTTTGTGGGCAGAAACTGGGCGGGCAACTGTTTAAACCAGGGGCAATGCTGGCTCTTACTGAAGACAATCTCTTGCTGCCGGGGAAATCATTTCAGCTCCGAAATAAGTCACCACCATTGCTTGAACTAGGTGATTTTTGCTTCTGGCAAGAAACCCAAAGCAAGTGACGTTATTATTATTTTCCCTGCCTGGAGCTATTTAACAAACAAGAAAATTGGACAACGGAGAAAAACAATCCAAAGGAAAAACTTGAACTTTTACCAAGACAAACAGGGTGGAATTGTGTCCAAATAAACAAGAAAAAAATCAGGACTGATGTGGGGTTGTATCGGAGGGGGGAAATCTACCCTCAGGTCCAAAACATTTTTAAAATCAAAGCTCTTATGCCACACATTATGAGAGGATCCCTTGAAAATGTTGAAAAGAAAATGCCAACAATATAATACACCTCCTGAAAATATTAGACAGAACACCTATAAGCTAAGAAGCATGTAATAGCCTAAAAATAGTTTTAAGTTTAATTCTAGATTTAGATTTATGTCCAGGCAGGAAGAGAGTTGAGTCAGTTACATGGTTGGCGGTTGGGCCCATTGTGAAGTTTCTAGTAATATGAGCTATCAATCCCTTAGTACAATGCATGGCACCCACTGGATACTCAACAAATACTACTACTACCACCATTGTTATTACTACCACTACTATAGTCAGTCAATCATATTTATTGAGCGCTTACTGTGTGTAGAACACTGTACTAAACACTTGGGAGAGAACACTACAACAATAAACATATTCCCTGCCCACGATGAGTTTACGGTCTAGAGGAGGAGACAGACAGAAATAGAAATAAATAACTGTACATCTAGATGTAACTGGTCACTGTGAGCAATCAGTGTGATGACACCGGCCAACAGGAAGGCCAGAGGGTGGTTCTATGGTATTGAATGTTCACGGCACTGAGGGTTTTGGGATACAATCCCTGCCCTTAAGAGGCTTCCAGTCTAACAGTCCCTAATAATGATGGTATTTGTTAAACTCTTACTATGCACTGGGCACTGCACTAAGTGCTAGGATGGATACGAGCAGATCGAGTTGGACACGGTTCCTGTCCCAAGTGGGGCTCACAGTCTCAATCCCCAACCCCCAGAGAAGCAGCATAGCTTAGTGGAAAGAGCCCTGGCTTGGGAGTCAGAGGTTGTGCGTTCTAATCCCGGCTCCGCCACTTGTCAGTTGTGTGACCTTGGGCAAATCACTTAACTTCTCTGTGCCTCAGTTATCTCATCTGTAAAATGGGGATGAAGACTGTGAGCCACACGTGGGACAACCTGATTACCTCGTATCTACCCCAGTGCTTAGAACAGTGCTTGGCACATAGTAAGCACACAATAAATACGATTGAATGAATGAATGAATGAATGAACAAATACCAACATTATTATTATTATTTTACAGATGAGGTAACTGAGGCACAGAGCAGTTAAGTAACTTGGCCAAGGTCACACAGCAGACAAGTAGTGGAGCTGGGATTAGAACTCATGTTCTTTCAGACTCCCAGGCCTGTGCCCTATCCACTAGACTACGTTGCTTCTTGAGTGCAGGGAGTGAGTAGATCTGTGGGGGTGCTTTGGTAATACATATGGAAAAAGGTCACCACTTCTCCCTAGCAGCTAGCCAAAGGCACCTCTTTCAATCAACCCATTCCCCTTACCTCATCCTGAGATTCCTGATAGAAGCCCTGCTGAAACCAAAGCCACTCCATGGCCACCTCCTATCTTTTGCCCAAGCATTGTCCATCAGTTCTAAAAAGCTGGCAGACACTCTATGGATATATCTCTCACACTGGATTTTCAAGGAGATTTTCAGATGTGCTCTTTTGAATCCCACAGACTGTTGCTGTTGGTTGACACCAGAGTATCATGAAAACATCAAACATCAGAAATGCCTCAGCTGTGCTATGGGGGTTTGCGTCTTAACCTTGCTACCGTGTTTTCGTTCTTGGAGTTGCCAAGGTCAGAATCGAGCTACTCGAGCATGTCCCCGAGGGCAGGGGCCTCCTTGAATTTCTCTAGTTCTGAGCTTTCATTTTTGTTCTTTTTACCCAGCTCAATATACTTGAACATCTTCCCTGGTAAACTCATTGAGGACAGCAAAAAGGAGAGCAAAAAGCTTTTTTGAAAAGAGCGAGCAATTTTTCAATACATATAACTACTTCAGTGCATTAAAAGAAGCTTCTGGCTGATCAAAGGGAGTGACTTACCTAACACGAGTCTACTTCTAGTCCAGGAAAGGGATTGAAAAAACTCAAGTAACACCCTGTTGTCTCTCCTTCTCCATCTCCAGGGCAGGAATTGTACTGTCAGGACTGGCACCTAGTTACTTCATATTATCCCTCCATATTCCAGAAAAATAGGGGCTTATGGGCAACTCGCTGAAATGAATTCACCAATTCCACCTTGCAAATAAGTGAACTAATCTATTCTCTTTTATAATATGTGCAAAATCAATGTTCTTCAGGATCTGTTACCCCCTCCCCCTCCCCACAGCACTAGTATATATTTCTACATACTTATTTTATTTGTACATATTTACTATATTTATTTTATTAATGATGTGGATATAGCTATAATTCTATTTATTCTGATAGTATTGACACCTGTCTACTTGTTTTGTTTTGTTGTCTGTCTCCCTCTTCTAGACTGTGAGCCCGTTGTTGGGTAGGGACCATCTCTATATGTTGCCGATTTGTACTTCCCAAACAGTACAGTGCTCTGCACACAGTAAGCACTCAATAAATACAATTGAATGAATGAATGAGTGAATAGAAGTACTTACTCTAAATTAGTGGCCATCTGCAGGACTGCATTAAGCACCTATTTCAAGAATTATTCACAGGGGGAGGTAAGGTTTAGTTCAGGAGGTAGATAGGGCGGTGGGGGGAGGGACAGTGGGACCCTTTTCTGCGACTTATAGGCCTAGCCATGTTGGCAGATAAGCTGGTAGTGTTACAGCATTACTTATCCCAGAAACATTTGGGATAATAGCCTAGTCAAGTGCCACATGGAAAGTGGATGGCAGCACCCCGAATCTGTGTTACCCCCACATATTTGCCCAGCATATCTGAACTGGAGAAAGGAAACTTGCAGAGGTGGAAAGCTCATCTGGTTTAAGAGAGCCAAGTGAAAGAGACCCTTGTGAAAGCCCTGCCAGAAACCCCCAACCAGATTTAAACTTCACCAAAACCCATCCATTACCAATTGTCTGCAGTCTTCTGCCTTTACCCTTGGGTTAGCCCGACTCTATAATGGATTTCCTAACTGTTATCAGCTGCACACATCCATTTGACCTACTTAATATTTCAGCAGAGCTGGGGTGTCCAAGCATTTTGGCTCTTCAGAGTGCACTGGCGGCCTTCATCACATCTGTGGCAAAGAGTCAAAAAATTGTGTGTTCTCTCTGTGTCTCTCTCTTTCTCTCTGCCTGAATTGCTAAGCAGAGTGTTCTGTGCCAAATGCAATGATAACTAATGCACACCGCGTGAAGCCCACTGCTGGATTTTCAATCTTCGCGAACCCTGCTGAATTTTCATCACCAACAATAGCCTGCAAGCCCCAAGTTGTTAAGCATGGTTATGGAAGAAATCTGGAGGTGAAAACCTTGTCAATCACTGACAATGGGGCCTTGCTCAGCTGATAATAGAAGTATGGCTGCTGGCTACAAAAGATTACTGTTAGCATTTGGGCAAGACAGTGGGATGACCTTTCTTTCTGAGCACCAGAGACCAGTGTCTGACAGCTTTACTGAAGGGGGGGGGGGTGGGGGTGTGTGTGTGTGTGTGTGTGTGTGTGTGTGTGTGTGTGTGCGCGCGCGCGCGCACATATGGATGTGTGCCCACATATGCCTTTCCCACACCTGGTATTTTAGAGTACTCTGAAGCTAGAGGGGTTAGATTGATCTCCATATATCTTTTCATATTATACTTTAGCACTTTGCTTCTAATTAGATCATGATTTTGCTTATTTATTTTCTCTATTGCTGCTCTTCATTCTACCTAATTGAACCTTAAACCACCTTACCTCAGATGTCTCTGTTTATTACTGTGATTCCCTTCCCCTTTCCACTAAATTCAGAATCCAATGACAGGAGTGTATTCCACAGTACGAGTCTATTGAAAGCAAGAAGACGGATTAATTGAGGATTTTTTTTCTCCCTGTTGCAAAATTCACCTCTGTTATTACAGCTCTGTCTTTAAGGCCAACTGGCACCTATACCCACTGTCAGAGCCTTGACCAATTGAACTCTGGCATCTTTAAGATAAGCTCAAAAGCTCTATCCTGAGATCCAGAACTATGCTCTGCATCTGAGAAGAGAACAGAGGGTCAGCATTTAGATTTTCTGATCACAGTATATGAAGAAAGAACAGAGACTGAAGGTTTTTTCTCATGGAGATTGCTCCATTTGATGAATATGCTCAGATTCTGGGTCAGGACCAGACTCATGGGATTATTTGTCACCGAGACATTTAGCCCAAGGCTAAAGGTAAGAGTTATAAGAATGAAGTGCCACAAAGTAAACTTCTCTCCTAATTAGGAACATCTGACCCTCTTGGACACACCTGATTGAGTTTCAAGTTTCAAGCCTACAGGCAATGACTTTGAAACCTCATGAATTGATAAATTCAGTCTGTTGTGCCAGCTGTGGTGGTTTTCTCAATCATAAATGGTAATGGAGAGGGCTGTCAAAATTCCATGTAATTGGGCTTGTGAAGAGCCAGGGTGGGAGTTCTGTCAAGGGCTAGAACTGGGGATTTCTATACTTCCATTTACTGCCCTTGGGGGTGAGATGCTTAAGTGTGGAGACATGGACTCCTGAAATCTCTCCAGCTACAGGAAAGGGTGAAGAGGACGATGGAGAATCTTGGAACCAAATATGGGGGTGGTTTGTAGACCTTTGAAGATGGTTGATGGCACAAAGCAGGGGAGGAGGCTGAAAGATGGTAGAAATGCATCTGATGGAAACCAAAATTCAAAATTGAAATGAATTTTCAATTCATTCAATTCAATGCTACAGAGGGAATCAGTAGCATAGATTCTGCCAAACTGCTGAGTTTGGATTGGACACTTTGAGTCTCCCCAGATGATGCTGTGTACATCAAGGTGTAGGGAGGCTCCAGGTAAAGACTAGAGAAGTCTGGATTCTGAGCTTAACTCCAGTGGGTTAAAAAAAAACAAAAAAAAACAACAACCCAAGTTGGATAGAATAATTTTATGTGTGTAATGCAGCTCCCATCTAGATTGAACTCAAAGCACGTCATCAATACCATTTCTACGTTCCCTCAGGCCAAAAATAAACTTTTGCCTCTGGGGAGATTCTGACTCAATGAGCCTACAGGGTGATATATCACAATTATTTCATCTTCATTTTATACTTGGGGGAAAATAAAACATCAGAGAGGGCAGGTAGCTTTCCCCAGTTCACACAGGATTTCAGTGGCTGAATAGGCACTGGAGTGCACATTTGGTTTAAAATGGTCTACACGTGATATTTCAGAATATCATGGGAGTGTGGCTACTTTAGCAGCAGCAGTAGTGGCTCCTAAGGCAGCTCAAAGGCTACATCTTGCTGGACTCCCTAATAATATATTAGGAGTAGTGGAAGCAGTAGTAGTGGTAGCAATAGTATTAGTGGTATTAACAGTAATATTAGAAGTAATAATAGCAACAGCATTAACAGTAATAGCAGCACCAATTTTGGTTTGTATGTTTGTTTTTTAATTGATATCTGTTAAATGCTTATTATGTGGTAGGCACTAAGGGCTGGGGTAGATACAAGATAATCGGGTTGGACATAGTCTCTGTCCCACATGGGGCTCACCAGTCTTAATGCCCATTTTACAGATGAGGTAAATGAAGCACAAGGAGGTTATGCATGGCTCAGTGGAAAGAGCACGGGCTTTGGAGTCAGAGGTCATGGGTTTGAATCCTGACTCCACCACATGTCTGCTGTGTGACCTTGGGCAAGTCACTTAACTTCTCGGAGCCTCAGTTACCTCATCTGTAAAATGGGGATGATGACTGTGAGCCCCACGCGGGACAACCTGATCACCTTGTATCCCCCCCAGTGCTTAGAACAGTGCTTTGCACATAGTAAGCGCTTAACAAATGCCATCATCATTATTATTAGTAGTAGTAGCAGTAGTAGTATTCATTATTATCATTATTTATTGAGTGCTTACTGTGTGCAGAGCACTGTAATAAGCATTTGGGAGAGTACAATATAACAGAGTTGGTAGACAGATTCCCTGCCCACAAGGTGCTTATGGTCTAGAGGGGGTGACAGATATTAATATATAAACTAAAAACTTATGGATATGTACAAAAGTGCTGTCACCTCTCAGCGTCATACCTGGAGAGTTTCCAGTACTCTACCAGTCTCGACAATGGGAGGGAGAGTCAAACAGAGGCCTACCCATTCCATTCCTAGCTTGGCCAATGGCTAGCAAATGGAAGGCAATCTGCTACAAGTCAAAACTCACCTGTGCTGGGCAGCAGCAACATAGGAGAGAGTCGAGGGTGGAGACTCAGCTTTACTGCACGGAAGGAGGCAATGGTAAACTTCTTCCGCATTTTTACCAAGAAAACCATATGGATCCACTACCAGAATGACTGCAGATGGAGGTGGGGCATTCCGGGAGAGATGTGTCCATGGCATCGCTATGGGTCGGACACAACATGACAGCATAAGACAACAACAACATGAGTGCTGTGGGCTGAGGGTGGGGTGAAGCATCCGTTTACAGTACCTGACCCTGTTATCACTGTTGCTTCATTGTCTCTTGATCCTCTTAAGCTTTTTCTCAAAAAGAGCTGCCATTGTTTTCAGCTGAGATGCTACCTTGGAAGAGCAGCATGTTCTGTATCCTTAAAATATTTCCTCTGCACCCCTAGTTTACAGTTGCCTCTTTCCTCCTCATCATAGAGCAATGGCTTGGGTATTGCACCATCATTTTTTCCCATATCCCAGGCAGCAAGACCACACAGCCCAAGACCATGCAACAGGTATTAGAATAATAATGATAATAATAATAATGGCATTTATTAAGTGCTTACTCTGTGCAAAGTACTGTTCTAAGCGCTGGGGGGGTTACAAGGTGATCAGATTGTTCCACATGAGGCTCACAGTCTTAATCCCCATTTTACAGATGAGGTAACTGAGGCCCAGAGAAGTTAAATGACTTGCCCAAAGTCACACAGCTGACAATTGGCAGAGTCAGGATTTGAACCCACGACCTCTGACTCCAAAGCTGTGCTCTTGCCACTGAGCCATGCTGCTTCTCTACCCCTGTCCTCTGACTTTCAGGCTTGTGCTCTTTCCATTAGACCACGATGCTTCTTGGGTCTTCATTAGAATCTTCTGTCTTGTGAAAGGAGGCAGGAAGGGGCTTTTCCTGAACTCACTGCCAACATCAACTGATTCCGCAATCAATCGTATTTGTTGAATGCTATGCGCAGAGCACTGTACTACGCGCTTAGGAGAGCACAGTACAACAGAGTTGGTAGACACATTCCCTGCCCACAGTGAGTTCATAGTCTGGAGGGGGAGATGGACATTAATATAAAGCAGCTGCATGGCTTAGTGGATAGATCACAGGTCTGGGAATCAGAAGGACCTGAGTTCTAATCCCAGCTCTGCCACATAATAATAATAATGGCATTTGTTAAGTGCTCACTATGTGCGAAGTACTGTTCTAAGCACTGGGGGGCGTACAAGGTTGTCCCACGTGGGGCTCACAGTCAATCCCCATTTTACAGATGAGGTAACTGAGACACAGAGAAGTTAAGTGGTTTGCCCAAGGTAACACAGCTGACAATTGGTGGTCAGAATTCGAACCCATGACCTCTGACTCCCAAACCCAGGCTCTTTCCACTGAGCCACGCTGCTTCTCTAAGCATCTGGTGCCACATGTCTGCTGAGTGACTTGGGGCAAGTTACTTAACTTCTCTGTGCCTCAGTGATCTCATCTGTAAAATGGGGATAAGAGTGTGAGCCTCATGTGGGACAGAATAACATATCTACTCCAGTGCTTAGAACGGTGCTTGGCACACAGTAAGCGCTTAACAAGTACCATAATAATTATAAATACATTACAGATATGCACATAAATGCTGACGGACTGAGGGAGGGGTGAATGAAGGGTGTAAATCCAAGTTCAAGGGCCATGTAGACAGGAGTGGGAGAAGATTTCTCCTCATGGATCCGTCGCCATAAACATGCCCAGCAAAAGGAGGTGGGATGGGCGTCCAGATACTTGTTATCAGGGAGGCTTTTAACACACTGCCACTACCGACTGGCTTTTTTTTTACATTTTACCCAGAAAAAGAGAAATGTAACCAGCAATTCCACAGCACTAGAGAAAAAAATTAATAATTAATAGCTTATAAATGTGTTAACAGCTCTTTTGCAGTGACACATAAGGGTTCAAACAGCAGTTTATTACCAAAAGATCACTAACTGCTTATAACTGGGCTGTCAAGATAATCACAACAAGAACAAAACAAAATGAGGAGTTTTTTTTTTAAATGTCAATAATTAGCTCCCTGAGATTATAATCATCATATAAACAGCTTGTTTGCCTAACAATGCCACACTCTGATAAACTCCTCCTGTTGGTTTCCAAGGCTGGTTAGGAGGTCTGGATTCTGAGATTTCTTTCCAAGTACCGCCTGCCAGGCTTGTGCTTGGCAGATGCATTTTAAGAAAAATAAATACTAATATTAATCAAAATCATTGACAGTTCATGGGCCTGGATTCAGGTTTAGTCCTTGAGAAGAAAGAAAAATCAGAGTCCAAATGGGGGCAGACTGCAGCCAATATATAGTCCCAGAAGAAATATGGGGCAGAAACTTAGGTGGTTGAAATTTAGATATTACAGCATTAGCATTCTTATTGACATTAATATTAATAATGATAACGATTCCCTTATATATCTTTATCTCTAGCCTCTGTTTGCCAGCATAAAAGCAATCCTCACTTAAATGTTTACTTTGCCCGGTTTCAATCCATATGTTTACTCTAGCTGATCCGTCTATTTTCATAAAGTGATGCCTAAGGAGAGTCCAGATTTTCCCTTGGGGATGAGAGGGACAGGCCAAATCATTTAGGACTGGAAGATTCCCTTGTTCATTCATTCAATCATATTTATTGAGCACTTACTGTGTGCAGAGCACTGTTCTAATCAATCAATCATATTTATGGAGCGCTTACTGTGTGCAGAGCACTGTACTAAGCACTTGAATTGCTCAAAGAAAGGCAGGATCAACTCCCGCCAGACAGAAAATCTACCCAAAAGACTTTAGTGGGAGAAGCAAACCCCCACTACACAGCGTGGCCTAGTGGAAAGTGCCTGACCCTGGGAATCAGAGGACCTGGATTCTAATCCAGCTTCTGCCACTTGTCTGCTGTGTGACCTGGGGCAATTCACTAAACTTCTCTGGGTCTCAGTTACCTCATCTGCAAAATGGGGATTAAGACTGGGCCCTATGTGGGACAGTAACTACTTCCAACCCGATTATCTTGTGCCTTGCACAAGGTAGCCACCTAACAAAAATGATTTTTTAAAAAAGGCTGCAGAAGACAGAAAGCAATGATAAATCAATGGTATTAATTAGGCACTCACTGTGTGCAGAGCACTTTACTAAGCACTTGGGAGAGGCCAATAATATTAATGATGGTATTTATTAAGCACTTACTATGTGCAAAGCACTGTTCTAAGCGCTGGGGAGGTTACAAAGTGATCAGGTTGTCCCACTGGGGGCTCACAGTCTTAATCCTCATTTTACAGATGAGGTAACTGACGCATAGAGAAGTGAAGTGACTTGCCCAAAGTCACACAGCTGACAATTGGTGGAGCTGGGATTTGAACCCATGACCTCTGACTCCAAAGCCCGTGCTCTTTCCACTGAGCCACGCTGATAGAATTAGTAGTCATTATCCTTGCCCTCCAGAAACTTACAGTCTACTTTGGACAGAGCAGTGGACTAAGCACTAGGGAGAGAAAATAGAGTTACTAAACGTGACCCCTCCTCTCAAGGAGTTTATAGTCTACTGTGTACAGTGCACTGAACTACACACTTGGGAGAGAAAATAGAGTTGGTAGACATGATCCCTGTCCCCAAGGACCTTAGAGTCTACTGCACAGAGCACTGTTCTAAGCGCTTGGGAGAGTCCAAAAGAGAAAGGAGACACAATCCCTGCTCTCAAGGAGCCTACAGTCTAGTGGAGGAGCCACTGCTCCTAACAGAAAGGCTGTGCAAGGTAAAGGTCAGTCTTGGCACAAAGAGGGTAATTTTATCTAGAGAAGACTAGGAAAGTCAGACTGAACCACAGTCCCTTGGCTTTCATTCCAGTTTCTCTCCTTTTCACTTTTTTAATAAGGGAAAATGGTAAAATAGAGATATGTTATCAGTAGAATACAGGTAAGATTTGAGCTGAGCAAAACTTTTTGGGTTCAGTTCACATCACTTCTGATGAACTTCTGTGGTTTAGCTTCATTTTGCTGATAGCCTGAAAATGAGGGGAGCATTTTAACTTCTTCCCAAGTTTCTCGACCAACTTTTCACTGTGAAGCCACAGTAAATTGGCACAGAAACAGTTCTTTCATAGTGGAGATTAAAGGAGAACAGAAAAGGAAGATGGAGTACAAAAGAAGAAAGGGTTGAAAGTACAATATTTTAAGCCTCAGTTTTGGTCCTCTGACCTTTTCTGACTATGACACAAAGTGATAGTAAAATATTATAAGATGTGTAAGCAGCCATTAGATAAATGGTGGGACACTCCATCATCATCATCATCATCAGATTTATGTTTATTTGGCAGCCAACCTAAAAGTCTTTCCAAATTTGCAATGTAGCAAATTTAATGTTTTTTTTTTTCAAATGTTTCTCATCTCCAGGAGGGAATTGATTCACCGATCAATATTATTCATTACTTTAGCCATTTTGAAATCCTCCAAGTTATCTTTTTGATGCTACATTTGCTCTAAAAAAATGGATGCATACTCAGACAACTGTGTGTACGTATAACTATTATATTCCATCACTTTCGGGCCCCTCTCCTCTCCCTAACCCCCACCGCCATTTGAATGTAAGGACAGGGACTGTGTCGTATACTTTTTCCGTATGCAGAGCAGTGTACTAAGTGCTTGGGAGAGTACAATATAAAAAAGTTGGTAGAGTTGTTGCATGAGTTCATTCTCACTGTGCGAACGTACAATAGCAGTAAAGACACAACCCTTGCTCTTGAGGATCTCAGAGGGAAAGATCAGCGAACATGCACTGTCAAACATACAGTAAGGTGGGAGAGGAAGAGCAGAGATACAAAAGAAAAAAAGGATACAAAGTAAGCAAGGTAGATGATGGATGGAGTGGCATAACCAGGAAAGAGTAGGATCAGGTCAAGGAAGGTCTCTTGGTGGAGATGGCTTTATATCAGTACTTTGTAGGTGGGACAGGACATGGTTTGGCAGTTCTGAATGATCAATCAATCAATCAATCAATCGTATTTATTGAGCGCTTACTGTGTGCAGAGCACTGTACTAAGTGCTTGGGAAGTACAAGTTGGCAACATATAGAGACAGTCCCTACCCAACAGTGGGCTCACAGTCTAGAAGGGGGAGACAGAGAACAAAACCAAACATATTATCAAAATAAAATAAATAGAATAGATATGTACAAGTAAAATAAATAAATAGAGTAATAAATACGTACAAACATATATACATATATGCAATGATGGGCTCGCGGTCTAATGATGAATGATGATGATGATGTGCTTACTATGTGCCCAGAACTCTGCTAAGAACTGGGGTAGACACCAAATAATCAGAGTGGATCCGGTCCCTGTCCAACAAGGGGCTCACAGTCTAAGAGAGAGGGAGAACAGGTATTTTAAATCCCCATTTTACAGATGAGGAAACTGAGGCACAGACAGGTTAAGTGAGTGGCAGAGCCAGGACAGACTCTGGATCACCAGATTCCCAGTCCTGCATGCTTTTCACTAGGCCATGCTGCCAGTCTAAGGAAAGAATTAGCTGAATCTCACCACCGACCCCTCGCCAACATGCTGCCTCTGTCCTGGAATGCCCTCCCTCCTCAAATCCGACAGACAATTACTCTCCCCACCTTCAAAGCCTTATTGAAGGCCAATCTCCTCCAAGAGGCCTTCCCTGACGAAGCCCTCCTTTCCTCTTCTCCCACTCCCTTCTGCATCACCGTCTTGCTCCCTTTGTTCATCCCCCCTCCCAGCCCCACAGCACTTATGTACCTATCTGCAATTTATTTATATTAATGTCTATCTCCCCAACTTTAGACTGTGAGCCCACTGTGGGCAGGGAATGTGTCTGTTTATTGTTGTATTGTACTCTCCCAAGTGCTTAGTACAGTGCTCTGCATACAGTAAGTGCTCAATAGATACAACTGAATGAATGAAAGGCCTGAGCAATTGGTTGGAGACAGGAGAGTCACAGGTGAGATAGACATTGAGCTTGGGCAGAGTGAAAAATGTGAGCTGAGAGGTAGAAGAATAGATCAGTAGGAGGAGAAGGCTGATCGGGGTGGGGGGAATTGAAGCCAGTGGAGTTTTTTATGTTATTATTGTTATTATTATGGTATTTGTTGAGTCCTTGTAATAATAATAATAATAATGGCATTTATTAAGCGCTTACTATGTGCAAAGCACTCTTCTAAGCGCTGGGGAGGTTACAATGTGATCAGGTTGTCACAGGGGAGGCTCACAGTCTTAATCCCCATTTCACAGATGAGGTAACTGAGGCACAGAGAAGGTAAGTGGCTTGCTCAAAGTCACACAGCTGACAAGTGGCGGAGCCGGGATTTGAACCCATGACTTCTGACTCCAAAGCCCAGGCTCTTTCCACTGAGCCATGCTGCTTAATAGTTATTGAGCACCTAGTATGAGGAGCACTGTACTAATCAATCAATACTATTTATTGAGCACTTACTGCATGCTGAGTACGTTGCTAATATGTGTTGAGCACTGTTCTAAGCATTGGGTTAATTCGGGTCAGAGTCCGTCCCTGTCCCACAGAAGGCTCACAGCCTAAGCAGGAAGAAGAACAGGTATTTAATTCCCTTTTTAGAGTTGAGGAAGCTGAGGCACAGAGAAGTTAAGTGACTTGCCCAGGGTCAAACAGAAAGCAATGGGCAGAGCCAGGATTAGAAGCCAGGTCCTCTTATTCCAAGGCCTGTGTTCTCTCTCCCCTATGCAACACTGTTTCTAGTGTATGCGAAGAAATGGATAATCACTGGAAGTTTCGGAGGTGAAGAGTAATATGATGATGAAAGATGCATATCTTTTAAGGAACATGTTTGAGTTTTATTTCCCGCTCATCTCTCTGTCCGGAAGAAAAGATTTGCCTCCTGCCTTTGGGACCTCTCTACTTAGATGTCCCACCTACACTTCAAACTTAACATGCCCAAAACATAACTCCTCATCTTCCCATCCAAGCCCTGTCCTCCCTGACTTTCCCATTACTGTGGACAACACCACCATCACCACCATCATCCCTGTCTCATGAGTCTGCAATCTTGGTGTTATCCTCAACTCATCTGTCTCATTCAACCCACATATTCAATCTGTCACCAAATCCTGATGGTTCAACCTTTACCACATCATTAAAATCCACCCTTTCCTCTCCATTGAAACTGCTACCATATTAATACAAGCACTTATCTATCCCACCTGGATGACTGGATCAGCTTCCTTATTTTACTTGTACATATCAATTCTATTTATTTTATTTTGTTAATATGTTTGGTTTTGTTCTCTGTCTCCCCCTTCTAGACTGTGAGCCCACTGTTGGGTAGGGACTGTCTCTATATGTTGCCAACTTGTACTTCCCAAGCGCTTAGTACAGTTCTCTGCACACAGTAAGCGCTCAATAAATATGACTGATTGATTGACCTCCCTGCCTTCTGTCTCCCTCCCCAGTGCAGTCCATACTTCATTCTACTTTCCAGTTCGTTTTTCTAAAACAAACATTCAGTCCATGTTTCTCCACTCCTCAAGAACCTCTGGTGGTTTCTCATTCACCCCTACATCAAACAGAAACTTCTTACCATAGGCTTTTTTAAAGCTCTCAATCACCTAGCCCCCTCCTACCTTACCTCACTGTTTTCATACTACAGTACAGGATGCTCACCTCACTGTTCTAACCCAACCTACTCGCTGTAACTCAATCTCGTCTGTCTCGCTACCCACCTCTCGTCCATGTCCTGCCTCTGGCCTGAAACGCCCTCCCTCTTCATATCCAATGGAAAATAACTCTCCCCACCTTCCAAGCCTTATTAAAAGCAAATCTCCTCCAAAGAGGCCTTCTCTGATTAATTCCTAATTTCATCTTTTCCCTCTCCCTTATGCAGTGCCCTTGAACTTGGACTTACAACCTTTATTAAACCCTCTCTCAGCCCCACAGCACTTACATATTTATCTTTATTTAATGCCCATCTCCCCCTCTCGACCGTACGTTCATTGTGGGCGGGGAACATGTCTGCCAACTCTGTTGTACGTACTCTCCCCAGCACTTAGTACAGTGCTCTGAACACAGTAAGTGCTCAATAAATATTATTGATTGATTGATTTGATTCAAAGCTCGGAGGGAATGTACCACAATTCCACTTGCTCAAGTGCCTAATACAGTGCTCTGTACATAGTAGTGATAATAATAATAATAATAATAATAATAATAATAATAATGTTGGTATTTGTTAAGTGCTCACTATGTGCCAAGCACTGTTCTAAGCACTGGGGTAGATATAAGGTAATCAGGTTGTCCCACGTGGGGCTCACAGCCTTCATCCCCATTTTACAGATGAGGTAAATGAGGCACAGAGAAGTTAAGTGACTTGCCCAAGGTCACACAGCTGACAAGTGGCAGAGCTGGGATTAGAATCCACGACCACTGACTGACACAGTAGGCTCTCAATACACTCCGTATCAATTTATGTCCCTAATTCTCGCCAGTGCTTAATATAGTGCTTCACACATTTCCACTGATCATTATAATATGCATAATTTTTACTGTCTCATCATTGATTCATTTTATTTTCCAAAAATTACAATAATAGAAACATAGATGCATTGACCTCCACATCCAGCCCCATACCTAATTTCAAGATATAAAATAAGTAAGAACTGCTGAATCTCAAATGAAAGACTGCACTGTTCTCCTACATGCATAACAGTGTTCTTTAATCTTGTGAAGTTTTACAGTGTGTGAAACGGGAGTTGGGAAAATCCATCCAATGATGATCAATTAATCTGATGAATGGTTTAAACCGGATTGTGCCGTTGCTCAAATATGTGAAGTCCACAGGGATCAAATGCTTTCCTAGTATGAGATTTGTTGTTTTGAAGCCTCCTTTTCATCAGACTTTAAGGCAGGGGTTTAAATCAATAAAGTGTTGCTTGAGATTTTGGGGCAGCTATATAGGACCCACACCACCTCAGATATTTTGGAATCGATTTATCTAGATGAAAGACTCTGATGACCCAAATCTCCACAAGTTAAATTGAATCTCCAGTGCCAAATCAGCACTTATAAGAGCAAGGGCCAAAAATCTGTATGTACTCAACCAAGCGGCATTCACGTCCTCCCCAAATAGTCCAACAAAATTGCCAATCTGCTCTTGGTTCAAGTGAAAATGGGAACTGGACCCCATCTTATTATCACAAGGCATCAGGCAGCCTCAGCCACAGTGCAAATCAGGCAAGTCCACTGAGCGAGGAGGGAGATGGACAAGTTCTGAAAATTTCCTCGACCGCAATTCCCCAGGTGCTTCAGTGACTCGTGAGAAGTTCCTAGGTTCCTCAATCCATTTTTGTATGCATCAATTCTAGTGCATACCTGACTTCCTCCATTACATTCTTCTCCCTCCCTCATAACTGGGTGGTAATTTCTGACATCCTCCCATGCTTGAGAAGGCTGGGATGAACTAAAGCACTCATTTAATTATCTTTTTAAAAACTCCTGCCTCCTCATCTCGATAAATTACCTTTGCCACCTGTGAGAGGCTCATCTTCCTTCTGTGCAGACATCTTGTTTCCATGTACTTGAAACCTATCTTATTATCTATCCTCTTGTGCAACCTTCCCTTCATTTTACACCTTTGATTTTCTTGGGCTTTTGTACATGCTCAAAATTTATTCTGTAATTTTCCCCGGCCTCTTCTGTAGCTAATGCTTTCTACCTTGCCTAGGCCTCTTGCTTACCCTTGATGACTCTCTGCTCTTGCTCCTTCATTTGCATGATCTTTTGTTATTCATGTTGTATTTATCATTAGATGGTTTGCATAGCCTTGGGGCATATATTCATTTTTCTTTGAATGTTTGCCATTTCCCTTGATGTCCTCCACTTCCACTGCCATATCTATTTGATCTCAAGTCATCTTATCTCTTCAAAAGGTTTGCCCTGTGGAAATTCACTTCCTCAAATATTTCTAGGTTGGGCTGTACAGTTATATCAGAAATGATCCCCATTCAAATGACAATCATGGTTGCTTTCAGAAACATGGAAGCTATCACACCGAATGCACTCTGTACATCTCAATGTGTGGGACTTCTTCCTGGGCAGCAAACCGTTCAATTGGTCAGAGATCTGTCTGGGAGAGGGTTGGGTGAACATGGGATTGCAGACTAAAGGGATTTGGAAATGCCATGCCATGCGGGAGAAGAAATGTGACCCAGAGGATCGAGTACAGGCCAGGGTGGCCGGAAGGATCTGGGTTCTAATTCCGGATCCGCCACTTGTCTGCTGTGTGATCTTGGGCAAATCACTTTGCTTCCCTGTTACCTCATCTGTAAAACTGGGATGAAGACGGTGAACCCCATGTGGGACATAGATTATGTTCTATCTGATTAGCTTGTATTTACCCCAGTGCTTAGTACAGTGCCTAGCACATAGAAAGTTCTTAGCAAATACCATAAAAAAAATCTATCCCTTATTTTCAGACAAGACCGGACCATAGCTCTTCCTGGCTTAAAAAAAATTTTCCAGGTTGTAAAGACCTCCAGGAGAAGTGAGTCCTTCACTTCCCTCACCCCCAAACACCTCCCTCTGGGGAATATGCAGACTGGGCAATAGATGTCAGTCTGGTGGCAACAGAGCTTCTGTTACCTACATAGCACAGGCAGTAAGCAATCAATCAATCAATCGTATTTATTGAGCGCTTACTGTGTGCAGAGCACTGTACTAAGCGCTTGGGAAGTACAAGTTGGCAACATATAGAGATGGTCCCTACCCAACAGTGGGCTCACAGTCTAGAAGGGGGAGACAGACAACAAAACAAAACATATTAACAAAATAAACTAAATAGAATAGATATGTACAAGTAAAATAGAGGAATAAATATGTACAAACATATATACAGGTGCTGTGGGGAAGGGAAGGAGGTAAGGTGGGGGCGATGGGGGGGGAGGGGGAGAGGAAGGAGGGGGCTCAGTCTGGGAAGGCCTCCTGGAGGAGGTGAGCTCTCAGTAGGGCCTTGAAGCAAGGCAAGCAGTTGTCTCAGGACACAATTCCAGAGAGGACAGCAGAAAAATGCTCATCCCAAATACTTAGTACAGTGCTCTGCATTCATTCATTCAGTCATATTTATTGAGCACTTAATGCGTGCAGAGCACCGTACTAAGAGTCTGCACACAATAAACATTGCCTAGTAAATAGAGCCCGGGCCTGGGAGTCAGAGAATCTGGGTTCTAATTCTGACTCCACCATTTCTCTGCTGTGTGACCTTGGGAAAGTCACTTCACTTCTCTGGGCCTCAGCCACCTCATCTGTAAAATTGGGATTGAGATTGTGAGCCCCATGTGGGACAGAGAATATGTCCAACCTAATTAGCTTGTATCTAGCCCAGCAGTTAGAACAGTGCCTGGCACATAGTAAGCGCTTAACAAATACACCCCCCCCAAAAAAATAAGCACTCAATAAATATCACTGATTGATTATCCCAAATTTTCCCTTTAGCAAGCAATTATAAACTGCTTTCCATGAATTTATCCCAACCCCTCTTGAACCTACTGATATTTTTCACCTGCACTGTAATAATTGATTCTAGATAATTACCACTTGCTGCATGATGAAGAGTTTTCTTTCTTTTGATTTGAACCAAGCAAATCAGTGGGTGGGATTTGGTGAACAAGTGTTCGCTTGGTCCCAAGCAGAGTTTTTCATTAAAAATATGCTTAGCCCACGAACAGACAGCTATTAAACACTATTTGATTTACAGAGCATCAGAGTTGTACCTAATGCAATACCTCAACCCACTAATACATAGAATTTCCAGAATCCACACCCTTTCTTTTAGACACCATACTTTTCCACAAAAGGTGAGAACATCACAGCTTCCTAGCCCTAATCACTGAACCGCCTAAAACATTAGGCTACTGGGGTCACAGATTTTAATAACCTCCTTAACTACAGGCTAATTTTGAATATGTTCACTTTTTAGTTCCTATTTCTTATTAAATGTTTCAAAGGGGAGTGACCAGCTAGTTCATCCAGTCAATGTATGCAGTCTTTAGATTCTTTTTTAAACAAATCACCAAGTAATGATTATGTGAAGCCTGAAGTAATAGATGTGCCAGGCTCCAGGAAGGATTAATCAATCAATGATATTTATTGAATGTTTGCCTTATGTAGAGCACCGTACTAAGTGGTTGGGAGAGTAGAATCCAACAGAGTTGATAGACACATTCCTTGCCCACAAGGAGCTTATAGTCTGGAGGGGGAGACAGATAGTGAGAGAGAAATAGACAGTGAGAGTGAGAGACAGAGAGAGACAGAAAGAGAGAGAAGCAGTGTGGCTTAGTGGAAAGAGCACAGGCTTGGGAGTCAGAGGTCATGGGTTCTAATTCTGACTCCACCACTAATCAGCTGTGTGACTTTGGACAAGTCATTTGACTTCTCTGTGCCTCAGTTACCTCATCTGTAAAATGGGGATTAAGACTGTGAGCCCCACGTGGGACAACCTGATTACCTAAATCTACCCCAGTGCTTAGAACAGTGCTTGACACATAGTAAGTGCTTAACAAATACTATCATCCTTATTATATTAAAATAAATTATGGATATATACATAAGTGCTGTGGGGCTGAAGGTGGGGTGAATGCTTCAAAGATAGAGATCTTTGCAAGTGCAAGGACAATGCAGAAGGCTTAGTCAGGGGAGGCCTCTTGGAGATGTGCCGCCAATAAGTCTTTGAAGGTGGGGAGAGCAATCATCTGTTGGATATGAAGAGGGAGGGCATTCCAGGCCAGAGGCAGGATGTGGGCAAGGGGTCTGTGGTGAGATAGGCAGGATCAAGGTGCAGTGAGTAAGTTGGCATTAGACAAGCAAAGTGTGTGGGCAGGGTTGTAGCAGGAAATCAGAGAGGTAAGGGAGGAGGGGGAGAGCTGATTGTATCTATTCCTCCTTTGGTCCCCTGTTATTTGGGATTTGTACTCAGCGGGATCTAAAGATGGATGGCTTACCTAAGCCTGCTCCAGAAAATAACCAGATTGCTTCATAACAATCCCCCTGGATCTCAAGGCCACGGCTAGTTAGGTGGAAGATTTCCCCTAACTCAGGCAAGAACTAAAATAGAAAATGGTAAACTAGGGAGAAGCAACCCACTAAACTGTAATCTACTTGTAGGCAGGGATCATATCTACTAACTCTGTTGAATTGTACTCTCCCAAGTGCTTAGGAAAGTGCTCTGCACAGAGTAAACACTCAATAAATACCACTGATTGAATGATTTCATCAACCTGATAATCCTTCTAAACTTGCCAGGGTATGTTTTCTTTTTTATTTCAGCTATACTATACATATACATGTATATATTTCAAAAGGAAACATGTATGTATATATATATGTATATTTCTTTTTGAACGTCCATTTATTAGATAGAAATGTAGATAAGGGTGAGCTGACAGACTAGAACCCTAGTTTATGATCTGCTTATCTCCTTTGGGCAGCAATCATTATATCCTAGTATTTGAATAATTAATCAATCAATCAAACATATTTTTGAATGCTTACTGTCTGCAGAGCATTGTACTGTACTAAGAGCTTGGGAGAGCACAATATAACAATTGATAGAAATGTTCTCTACCCACAGCAAGTTTACAATCTAGAGGGGGAGACAGACTTTAAGATTAATAAATATATTACAGATACGTACATAAGTGCTAAGGGACTGAGGGAGGGGTGAATAAAGGGTGCAATTCCAAATGCAAGGGCCATGCAGAAGGGAGTAGGAGAAGAGCATCAGCGTGGCCTAACAGATATAGCGCAGGCCTGGGACTCAGAAGGACCTGGGTTCTAATCCCTGCTCCACCACTTGACTACTGTGTGACCTTGGGCAAGATACAACTTCCATATGCCTCAGTTTTACCTCATTTATAAAATGGATATTAAAACTGTAAGCCCCTTGTGGAACAGGGATGGGACCAACCTGATTATTGTGCATCTATCCCGGTGCTTTGTGCAGTGCCTGGCACATAGTAAGTGCCTAACACCATAAAGAACAGGAAATTAGGGCTCAGTCAGGGAAGACCTCTTGGAGGAGGTGGGCTTTTAATAAGACTTTAAAGGTCAAGGACAGTGAGTATCTGTCAGATATGAAGGGGAAGGGTATTCCAGATCAGAGGCAGAATGTGGGCGATGGGTCAACGGTGAGAGAAACGAGATGGAGGTACAGTGAGTAGGTTGGCATTAGAGGAGCAAAATGTGCGGGCTGGTCTGTAGTAGGAAAACAGTTAAGGTAAGAGGGGACAAGGTGATTGAGCTCTATAAAACCGGTGGTAAGGGGTTTCTATCTGATGCAGAGGCGGATGGACAAGTTTGAAGTGTCAGCGGGACATCTGCATTTTCCACAGCAGCTGACCTTTTACTTATTTCACAAACCTACCTCTTCATCTTACACCTGGCCTTCCCCCTCTCATCATATCTGCCTGGGGTAGGTAAAGCTAATCAGAGGACGCTGCCGAGGTGCAACAGGAGGGGTCACAGCTCATACTTACTTCCTTTCACCAGTCTGACCACAGTGACATCCCTACTAATAATAATGATGGCATTTGTTAAGCGCTTACTAATGTGCAAAGTACTGTTCTAAGTGCTGGAGGGGATACAAGGTGATCAGGTTGTCCCATGTGGGGCTCACAGTCTTAATCCCCATTTTACAGATGAGGTAACTGAGGCACGGAGAAGTTAAGTGATTTGCCCAAAGTCACATAGCCGACAAGTGGTGGAGTCAGAATTAGAACCCATGACCTCTGGCTCCCAAGCCCGTGCTCTTTCCACTGAGCCACGCTGCTTCTCTACTACGGAAGCAATGTGGTGTTGTGGCTAGAGCATAGGCCTGGGAGTCAAAAGGTCATGGGTTCTATTTCCAGCTCTGCCACTTGTCTGCTGTGGGGCCTTGGACAAGTTATTTCACTTCTCTGTGCCTCAGTTGCCTCATCTGTAAAATGGGGATTAAAACTGTGAGCCCCATGTAGGATGGGGATTATGTCCAACCTGATTTTCTTGTATCCACCCCAGTGCTTAGTACAGTGCCTGGCACATAGTAAGTGCTTGACAAATACCACAATTATAAGTATTAGTATTATTACTATTTATGCACTTAGTCATCAAAGTTGGAATCTTTCCTTTCCCCTCCTCTTTCTCTCTATGAACAATTTGGTGTCCATCTTCCCTGCTAAATTGCTAGCTTCTTGAGGGAAAGGATGTTTACTCCCTCTACTGTACTTCCCAAGCTCTTAATAGGGGGCTCTGCACCCTGCAAATGGTAAAGTGCTCGAGGACAGGGATCATGTACTGATTCTACTGTCCTCTCTTAGATCCTTAGTACAGTGAGGAACCGGCGGCGGCCTCCGCCTTCAGCTCGGAGACTCCCTCAGAAAGCCAGTTCAGAAACCCCATCCCTTTTCCTTCCTCTCGCTCTAGACTATAAGCTCATTGTGGGCACGGAACGCGTCTGTTTGTTATGCCCATTGTTGGATAGGGACCACCTCTATATGTTGCCAACTTGTACTTCCCAAGCACTTAGTACAGTACTCTGCACACAGTAAGCGCTCAATAAATACAACTAAATGAATGAATGCTCTGCCAGAGTAAGGGCTCAATATATATTATCGATTGAGTGAAAGACATAATAGACCACAACAGAAAAGGAGAGCAGATAATAGTAAAAGGATTAAATAAAGTCTTTGTTATTTGTGAAGATCTTTGGCTCCTCAAGGCCAGTAACCAGGTTGTAAATCTTCATGGCTTATAATACAGAGGTTTCTCCTGCAGTGGGAGCTCATTCAGTTTCATTTTAGAGCTGCAGACCAAGGAATCCCTTCTACCCACCAAGTTGGCACAACTGACAGACACCTAACCACAATTTTTGTTGTTTTAAACAACCCAGGAGACAGAGGATGGCTTGATTTCTATTCTTGACCACAAATTTGCATTTTGACAGTACAAAGTACTCACAATCCCCCATACCGTTTATGGGTATACTTTGCATACTCCATTAAACACTAACCCATGCACATATGCATGTGCATATGTACAGCCGTACATAATGTAAATTACTCAATCTATGGTGTTTACTGAACATTTACTGTATGCATAGCACTGTACTTACCTGCTTGGGAGAGTATAATACAACAGAGTTGGTAGACACAATTCCTACCCTCAAGGAGCTTACAATCTAGCAGGATCATTGTATTCTGTGCCCAAGCAACTAATTGCTAGGGATGAGAGAGTGTGAGTGGTACTGTAGAAACCACCACCTGGCACTATCAATAATAATTGTGGTATTCCTTAAGCGCTTAACAATGTGTCAAGTGCTGCCCTAAGCACTGGGTAGATATGAGTTAATCAGTCTCACACAGTCCCTATTGCACGTGGGGCTCTCAGACGGACAACAGGCATTTCATCCTTATTTGACAGATGAGAAAACTGAGGACAGATTATTTAAGTGACTTGCCCAAGATACATAGACTTAGACTTGTGAACCCCATGTGGGACTGGGGTCCAACTTGATTATAATAATAATGTTGGTATTTGTTAAACACTTACCATGTGCCAAGCACTGTTCTAAGCACTGGGGTAGATACAGGGTATTCAGGTTGTCCCACGTGGAGCTCACAGTCTCAATCCCATTTTGCAGATGAGGTAACTGAGGCACCGAGAAGTTAAGTGACTTGCCCAAAGTCACACAACTGACAAGTGGCGGAGCTGGGATTATCTTGTATCTACACCAGTACTTAGTTCAGTGCTTGGCACGCACTATGCATATAAGTATTTTTTATTGTTATTGTTGTTAGCATTATTATTGTCAGGGTCACATGACAGACAAGTGGCAGAGCCTTGATTAGAACTCAGGTCCTCTGACTCTCGGTCTCGTGTTCTTTCCACTACTCCATGCTGTTTTTCTATCATTGATTCTTTTAATTAAACAATCAGTCAATTAATAATATTTATTGAGCACTTACTATGTGTACAACACTGTACTAAGCACTTGGGCGAGTACAATATAGCAGAGTTGGTAGATGTGTTCCTTGCCCACAGGGAGCTTACAGTTTAGAGGGGGAGACAGACATTAAGAAATAAATTACGGATATTCCCGTAAGTGTTGTGGGGTCAGGGCTTGGGTGAATAAAGGGGGCAATTCCAAGTGCCAGGGGGATGCAAGGGAGGAGGAGTAGAAGAAATAAGGGCTTTCACACTCCCAAGGGCAAAACAGATCAGCTACTTCTCTCCTGCCCCAAAAGTTGTTGGGGCAAAGATAAAGGCAAACCTCATGGGATCCGTCTCCCCTGGAGACTGTAAACTCCTGGAGGACAGGGGTCATATCTAGGATGAGGAGGCACTCGGGATTGATCAATACAATTTGGCCTCCATTATCTGGATATTTCAGAAGAACAAGGGGTTTTGGACTAACGTTCCAGATCACAGAGGCCATGCCATTTTTTGACCTGAATTATCTGGGGAATTTGCTACCGTAGGCTTGGCCTAAATGTGCACGCTCTGACTAAACAGGAGGGCTCTGATCCTGGAAGGAAATGGACAGGAGCCCAGTGAGTACAGTGATAAAGAGACTTTACCATAGGAGACCTAGATTGTTGACAACGGTGAGGAAGTCTCCATTTGAGAATAACAGACAAGCCCCAGTCCTGAGACTCGAGGAATTGGCGGTACTGCTAGCAGTTGTTGTAGCACCCATCCACTCTTTCGTCATCATCTCACTGGGGCGCCAAGATCACGAGTAGATGGGAAAGGATCCTGCAGAGGGCAGGACTTATTTCCAGCCAATGCTCTGATGCCACGAGGTAGTGCTGTGACCCAGGAAGTGGTTGCCTTGGTATCCTGCACGGTCTTCTTCACCCACCTTAGCTGGCCCGCTGGTTCCATCCCCCTCACCGATTACCCCAGGTAGTTCTCCTGACATTACCAGGGAGGCTTCAGCCCTAAATCCAGACTGACATAGCCCCCCGGAGTCACCTTAGGGACACCCAGACCCCAGTCAGCCGCCAATGAGTCCTAAGGCCCACCAGTGTTTTCATTATTCTACTACTAATAATGATAATAATTGTGGTATTTGTTAAGCGCTTACTAAGTGACAGGCATTGTACTAAGCACTAGGGTAGATACAAGTCAATCGGGTTGGACCCAGTCCATGACCCACAGTCTTACTTCGCATTTTATAGATGAGGTCACTGAGGCCCAGAGAAACGAAGTGACTTACCTAAGGTCACACAGCAGACAAGTGGCAGAGCCCAGATTAGAACCTAGGTTCTTCTGAGTCCCAGGCCTGTGCTCTACCCACTAGGCAGGCTTTGGGGCATCCTACTCACTGCTCCCAAGTCCCTGCCCGCCTTTTAATAGTAATAGTAATGGCATTTATTAAGCACTTACTATGTGCAAAGCACTGTTCTAGCCTTTTGCTGCCTCCACTCTACAGCTGAAGCCCAGGTATCTCCCCAAAGGAAGACCACAGACAAAGCACTCCCGCCTGCCGCTCCCCAGGTCACGCATCTGCTGGGTACCTGGAGCTTATTCCCCAGTCCCCCACCGCAGGCAGACACCCCGATCTGAGATCTTGACAGTATTTAATATATTCTTTAAAAAGTATAATAATACCTAGTCCCTAGCCCAGGCTCCACATCAAGCCCCCTGCCAATCCAATATCCCGGCCGGCCGGCCGTGCAGTTGAAAGACAAAGACCTTTCTTCCCTGGGCAACCTGTGTCTCCATGGAAGTCAGAACTAAAAGCGTGTTTCCATTCCAAATGATTAAGGCAAATGAGGACCAGACCGAAGAAAATGGCTTTAGAAAATAGTTGAACTGACAGCAGCTATGCATTTAAGTGCGGTGAAAAACACCAGGCTGGAAAGTGATATTTACTGTAGGAGTGTGATATCCTAATTTCCGACTCTCCACACACAAGCAGCTTTCGGATGCAAACAACTTTAATGGAGGCTTAAGAGCTATTAACAGAGACCACCTATAAAGACAGATCATCCTGACGTTATTTTACAAACCTAATTGGCCTGTCTGGTCAATAAAATGTCTCTAGAAAGGATCTTAAATGCAATAGACCCCATTACAAGCCAAAGTGCTTGCTTTCAATAGCATGTAGTTTTCCTAATATTTAAACTAATGAATTTTATTGTCTGTGATGTGTGGGGGATAGAAGGGTATTTGAGCTTTGAGTCATTTTTTTTTTGTTTGTTTTACTCACAGCAGAAGGAAACCTAGGGGAAACTAAGCTAGTGTCTTACCGATACTTTTTCAGTCCTCAAGGATCATGCGAACCCCCTGAGGGGATGGTGATTCTTTCCCTAATGGGGTCCTTATTGGTAGGCTGAATGGTTGAAGAGTAAGAGGTGAGGCAAAAGTTCATGTTGTAATTAAATAAACATGTTCTTTCATTATGACTGTTGAGACTAGGTCACCATTTTTATTTTGACAATGCTTTAGGTCACAACTAAGCAGTCCATGAAGCTTTCACCTACGAGATATGTTTGCCAGATTTAACCCTTTGGGTCTCTTCTCATTAATTCTTCAAATAAATCCTGCTGTTCCCCAGAGAATAGCCTCCAAACTGAACAGTAGCAATTTTATTGGATGAAAGAAGAATGAGAGCATATCAAACCTAGCTCACAGAGATAAAGAGTGATAAAAAGCAGCTTTGGAAGAGTGGATAATAGTAGCATTCATCTACAGGTATGTTTAACCTTTATCTCAACAGTAAAGGAAGAAGTTGGTTTCCCTGCTCAATTAATTTAGCTACCCGGCCTTAAACAAAAGAAAAAAAAATTGTGTATCCAGCTTGCTGTGCTGTGTATCACTTTGTATTATTAGACCATGCTGAGGGCAACAAAATTACTCATCAGGATCAATTCAAGCCAAGCACCTATTTAATCACCCCAACTACAGCTATACGAGCCCTAGGTCAAATATATTAGTTTTAACTTTGTGCACCATATGGTTAGTCCTTAAATCAGCCTTGCAGATAGGCATCTTCCTGTGTCCAGTAATGATTTATGTTGAGCTAGTAGTCAACAGTGTTAATTCTATTTTATTGATTGATTTTATTTTCTAACTTGAGGGAATAGAGGACTAAAGAACTCACTTATGCATTGGGGATTTTATACATATATAAACATGTATGTATAGAGATAGATATAAACCTTTGGCAAAGTTGACTTTTATTCTCTGTGTTAGTGAATTCTTTAACAGCCCCTTGGCTTCTGAGACAAGGGCCAGGGATTCTGAATCTGGCTGAATGAGCTAGAAGGAAAAAGAAAGGCCAACAACTCAGACAAGTCCCAATTATATTGTCTCCTTCCCCAAAACATCAATCCTCCTTCATTTCCATGATTTGAGGTAATTTAATGGTGAATCTTCCCAATAGCTAACCCAAGCCCTGAAAGACTCTGGTGGCAGTCAAAAAGGTCTTCCATCCCACTAAATTCTGAAAAATCCCAGAAATCACAGCCTCCATCTGTAGTTTGAACACTAGAAGTCCAGCAGTATTGCCTAATGGACGGAGAACGGGATGGGGAGTCAGGAGATCCGGATTCAAGTTCCATCACTGACCATTGGCCAGGCACTTTATCTCCCTGGACCTCAGTTTCCTCATCTGTAAAATGGAAATGTGATCGATTGTTAGTCCTTTGTTTGGACAGGGACTGTGTCCAACCTCAGAAACTTGTGAGGTGCCCAGAATTGGGTACTTGGAATCTGGATCACAGAAACAGGCCTAAGCAGACCTCCCTGCATTTAGGTGCAATACTACATAAGATGATTTTTTTCCACTCCTTTTTTTATGGTATTTGTTAAGCAATTACTATGGACCAGGCATTCTACTAAGCTAGGTAGATACAGGCTAATCAGGAGGGACAGAGTCCCTGTTCCACGCAGGGCTCACAGTCTTAATCCCCATTTTACGGATGAGGTAACTCTGAGATTTAGGGAGGAATCTTGGTGAACCACATAAAACAGTTCTGAGTGCCAGGTACATAAAAGGTAACAAGTACTTGCTCCATTTGATTGTAAGCTCCTTGAAGGCAGGGACTATATGGGTGCACATTTAATTGTTAAAATGCCGAAACAAAAGTGGCCCTTGACAATCTTCCCTGTGATGAAATTGTGACTATGGGCTCACTAAGGAGTAAATAACCTCATCAAAAGGTGTTCTCTATGCAAAGACTAGGACATATGGAAGGCCAGGGCCAAGATTCTAATCCCGGCTCAGCTACATACTGCTGTGCAACCTTGGGCAAAGTCAGTGATCCCAAACTTCAAGGAGCATGCTCATTAGCTCTCATACTACAGTGAGGGGATAGAGAAGCAGTGTGGCTCAGTGGAAAGAGCACGGACGGACTTTGGAGTCAGAGGTAATGGGTTCAAGTCCTGGCTCCGCCAATTGTCAGCTGTGTGACTTTGGGCAAGTCACTTCACTTCTCTGGGCCTCAGTTCCCTCATCTGTAAAATGGGGATTAAGACTGTGAGCCCCCCGTGGGCAACCTTATCACCTTGTAACCTTCTCAGTGCTTAGAACAGTGCTTTGCACATGGTAAGCCCTTAATAAATGCCACTATCATTATTATTATTATTATTATTATTATTATTATTATTATTATTATTATTATTTCTCGGGAAAACCTATTGCCAGAAGATTCTGGTGGTGCTAGACCCAAGCTTCAGAGGCCACTCTACCTATGCCATTGGTGATTTCTTTTTCCCCAGGAATGAGCAGCACTGTGATCAGATTCAAGTCCTTCCTCAGTTATGTTAATGTCTGTCTTCCCCTCATTGCTCATTGTGGGCAGGGAATGTGTCTGTTTATTGTTTTACTGGACTCTCCCAAGTGCTTAGTACAGTGTTCTGCACACAGTAAGTACTCAATCAATACGATTGACTGACAACTTCCCTGTATCTCAGTTCCCTCAACTGTAAAATGAGGCATCAATAGTTGTTCTCCCTGTGAGCCCCATGCGGGGCCTGAGTATCTTGTATCTACGCCAGCACTTAGTACACTGCTTAGTACATAGTAAGCATTTAAATATTAAATTATTAATCACATTTATTAAGCATTTACTACGTGTGCAGAGCACTGTACTAAGCACTTGGGACAGTACAATATAACGGACATGTTTCCTGACCAAAACAAAATTACAGTCTTGTCATTATTAGACTTTAACGTCCTGCCTACATCAATCAACTCCTAGAAGAGAAGTTGCACAAGAAGTTATGAGACTCCAGACACTAAAGTTGTTCTTGAGGTTAAAAAAGTTCATCTAAAGGTTTTCATCTTTAGTGACCCTATAAAGAGAAATGAGAAAGAAAAGAAGGGAGAAGAGGAAAAATAACAGTAAAGAACAGGTAAAAGAAGAGCACAGAGATAGCAGGTAAATGGAACAGTCAGCTAGATTGTGCTGATATTCCAAATAAATTAATATCACTAACTCAGTTAATATTGCAGGGACTCTTAGAGGCTTTCACTCTAGTGATACTCTTGGGAGCAATTCTGACCCCGATCAATGATTCACCTTAGCAGCAGCCAAGGGTTTGTGCAGGTTATAGAGTAGTAGAGGCACTGTCAGGCCATACCCATGAGGGTTTGAATATAAGAGCTCTGTTCTTGCTGCTTGGCTGCTGAACTCATGAATCTAATGAAAACAGCACTCAAGAATGGTGGGGAGAGGGGAAATAGAGAGAGAGCGAGAGATAGCATGACAGAAAGAGAGAGAAAGAGAAACCAAGACATTTGAGGATAATGCTTTGATGGCTCACACAAAGACATGGGTGCTTATATTTCTCACTGTCCTGCTCTGAGCCTCAGTTTCCTTATTGAAGCCATGGAGATAGTCACTTTACCTCAGGCTCATCAAGAGGAAAGGCAAGCTAATAAAGGATGCTTCAAAGCTTTTCAAGACTTGGCAAATACATCCTGGTGAATCAAAGCTCAGTGAAAACTATACATCTTTCTTCAGAACTTCATAAAGGGATAAAGGAACTCTTATGAAAAAAAAGAACTAGTATTAGACTACATTGTTCAAGACAACTTTGGAATGAAGACTGATTTGTTCTACCCCAGTCTCTTCCAAATTTCAGTCAGGTTTGGGTCAGGATTTATATCCACTCACCTTCCCTTCCATCAGCCACTGCTTTTCTAGATCCTAAAAGAAAAACAAATAAGTGTCCCCAACCTCAAAAGGCAATGCATGGTGAGAGAGCTTTCAGAAGAACCATCTTCTCTATGAGGAGCCAACACTAGCCCCGATTCCCTTTACTAGCATTTTGCTTAGCCAAACTTTGACTCCCGTAAGTCTCCTTGGGTTTTTCTCCCCATTATTTCATAATATATAGGTATTACATGCATATACATACATACACACGCATACCCACAGACACACAGATCTCCCCCTTGCTCACAGAGCTGGAAACAGAGCAATGCAGGCCGGTACTTTTCAGGATTTCACCCCTTTAATTCTCCTGGCCACACCCTGGAAGAAGATTGTGAGGCAAAGGATGATGGCTCCTCCCTCCCTGTATTTCTCTTGCTCAGTTCTAGCTGCCCTTCCAAGAAACGTCTGCATCCTTACACCATGTGCAAGGAGATTGGGAAGGGAATAAAGGGAAAGAAGCAAGAAATGAAGCCAGCTGTACTGGGACTTAACTGTCTTTAAAAACATTTTTTTAGTTAGTAGACGCGTTTCCTCCCCTCAGAGATCTTACAGTCTAGTGAGAAGCACCACTGTGTAGTGGATAGAGCATAGGCCTGTGATTCAGAAGGTCCTGGGTTCTAATCCCAGCTCCACCATCGGTCTGCTGCATGACCTTGGGCAAGTCAATTCACTTCTCTGTGCCTCAGCTACCTCATCTGTAAAATGGGGATTAAGAGTGTGAGCCAACCTGATTTGCTTATATCCACCCCAGTGTCTGGCACATAGTAAATGCTAAACAAATACCACAATTATTAAGAATTGTTATTAGAGAGTGAAAGAGATGAACAGAATTCACTTCATATTAAAGCCACTGAGGTGACAGTGGTATTCAGTCCTTGCAGAAGTCAATTCCAGTCCTCTTTACCACTGGCAACCAACCCCCAGTGCTGGGCCTGGTTTTACTTGGTTGGGAGGAAAGTGGGTTCATCAGGGTGATGATGCCTTAGAGCCCTAACTCCAAGACAACACTGTCAGTTGTCGAGCCCATCCAGTCCATCTGATAAGTAGGGTTTCAAAGATCACATGCAGTAAAAGAAAAGGAGAAAATGCTTAATTTCATTTTGCATTCATGTTGAGCATGACCATCCTCTAATCTAGTTTTAATCTCAGCTCTGCCACTTGTCTGCTGTGTCACCTGGGCAAGTGGCTCATCTTCTCTGGGCCCCAGTTACTTCATCTGTAAAATGGGGATTCAGACTGTGAGCCCCATGTGGGACAGGGACTGTGTCCAACCTGATTGGCTTGTATCTACCCCAGTTTATATACACCCCAGAATTTAGAACAGTGCCTGGCACATAGTGAAGGTTTACCAAATACCATTAAAAAAAGGGGTATGAAGAGATTTTCTCCTCCTGCCTTTATAGTAAATAGACACTAGCAACCCTGGGAAATGGCCTCTTCAAAACCTCAGGGTGCTGTATTAGCATTAACCCCTCTAGACTGTAAGCTCCTTGTAGGCAGGGAACATGTCTACCAACACTGTTATGTTGTACTCTCCCAAGCACTTAAGATAGTGTTCTGTGCACTCAATAAATACGATTGATTGATTGATTGCACCACGCTAAACACTCAGTTGGACTATAGATTCATTGTTGGCAGGGAATGTGCCTGCCAACTCTCTTGTACTCTCACAAGTGTTTGGTTCAGTGTTCTGCACACAGTAAGTGCTCAATAAATACCATAGTACCCATTGTATCGATTGTGTACAGCACCTTGTACTAAGCACTTGAGAGAGCACAGTAGCATTAGTAGGTGTGATCTCTGCCCTCAAGGAGTTTCCAATACAATAAGGGAGGCAGACACTAAAATAAATTACAGAGAGGAGGAAATAAGAAAAGGGGATATGCATAAGAAAAGGGGAGAAGAAATAAGAGTATAAAGATATGTACATAGGGCTACAGGGCATTATGACTTCGTAAGAGCTTAGGCAGAGGGGAAGTTCATTCATTCATTGTCATATTTATTGAGTGCTTACTATGTGCAGACCACTACTAAGAACTTAGGAGAGTACAGTACAACAATAAACAGATATATTCCCTGCCCACAACGAACTTACGGTCTAGAGGCAGGGAGACGGGCATTAATATAAATAAATTGCAGATATGTTCATACTGTTGTGGGACTGGGAGGGGGGAACAACAAAGGTAGCAAGTCAGGGAGATGCAGAAGGGAGTGGGAGAAGAGGAAAATGGGGGGGCTTAATCAGGAAGGCCCACTGTTGGGTAGAGACCGTCTCGATATGTTGCCAACTTGTACTTCCCAAGCACTTAGTACAGTGCTCTGCACACAGTAAGCGCTCAATAAATACAATTAATTGATTGATTGATTGAGGGAGGATGTAGGCAAGGAGTGGACAGTGAGAGAGGTGAGATTGAGGTACGGTGAGGCTTTTCCTAGGCTTTTTCCATGCATACCTCTCCCACCTTGTGATTTTCACATATTGTGCAATATCGGTTTCGGGTCCTCCTGCAGGGACCTCCCTCCCCCTTCCTATCTGACAGACTACCACTCTCCCCATCTTTGAAGCCCTATTAAAATCACATCTCCAACAAGTCTTCCCCAATTCAGCCCTCACTTTCCCTGTCTTACCCCTCCCTTCTGAGTTACCTATGCACTTGGGTCTGTACCCCTTAAACACTTTGACAGTCACCCTCCCCCAGCCCCACATAATTTATATCTGTCAATCTCCCCCTCTAGTCTGTAAGCTCCTTGTGGGCAGAGAACATGTCTACCAGTCCAGTCATATGTTACTGCTCCACACAAAGTACTCAATAAATACCATTGATAGACTGATTAGCATATGCAATGAGGTAAAATTAGGGGAACTGAACAACACAGAGTCCCTTTATAGTATAGATGGATTTTTACCACATCAGGCCTGTCTGTTTTCAAGTCAGCCTCCTGGTATCCTGTTCTTTTTTTCTTTAAATGGTCTTTGTTAAGTGCTTATTATATGTCAGGTGCTGTACTAAGAGCTAGGGTAGATACAAGCTAATCAGGCTGGACACAGCCCCTACCCAATGTGAGGCTCCCAGTCTATATAGAAGGGAGTAATATTTAATCCCCATTTTACATATGAGGTAACTGAGGCACAGAGAAGTTGAGTAACTTGTCCAAGGTCACACAGCAGACAAGTGATCCTTTCTGATCCTCCTGTCTCTCCCTGCTTCAGTCTATACTTCACTCTGCTGCCCAGATTATCGTTGTACAGAAATGCTCTGGGCATGTCACTCCCCTCCTCAAAAATCTCCAGTGGTTGCCTATCAACCTTCGCATGAAGCAAAAACTCCTCACTCTCAGGTTCAAAGCTGTCCATCACCTCGCCCCCTCCTACCTCACCTCCCATCTCTCCTTCTACAGCCCAGCCCACACACTCCACTCCTCTGCCTCTAACTTTCTCACTGTGCCTCATTCTCGCCTGTCCCGCCATCGACCCCTGGCCCACATCCTACACCTGGCCTGGAATGCCCTCCCTCCACAAATCCACCAAGTTAGCTCTCTTCCTCCCTTCAAAGCCCTACTGAGAGCTCACCTCCTCCAGGAGGCCTTCCCAGACTGAGCCCCCCTTTTCCTCTGCTCCTCCTCCCCTCCCCGTCGCCCCATCCCTCCCTCTGCCCTGTCCCCTTCCCCTCCCCACAGCACTTGTGTATATTTGTACATATTTATTACTCTATTCATTTTATTAATGATGTGCATATAGCCATAATTCTATTTATTCTGATGGTATTGACACCTGCCTACTTGTTTTGTTGTCTGTCTCCCCCTTCTAGACTGTGAACATGTTGTTGGGTAGGGACTGTCTCTATATGTTGCCGATTTGTACTTCCCAAGTGCTTAGTACAGTGCTCTGCACACAGTAAGTGCTCAATACGACTGAATGAATGGATGAATAAATACGATTGAACGAATGAATGAAGTTGTGGAGCTGGAATTAGAACCCAGGTCCTCTGATTCCCAGGTCTGTGCTCCTCCCACTAGACCATGCTAACTCCCTGCTGCCTCTTCATGAAGTCTTCGCTCAAAGAGAAAAACCCATCTCCTTCCCACACAACATCTCCCAGCTCCACCCCTTCCTCTCCTCCCAGACTGCTACCACTAGGTACAGGCTCTGGTCTTGCCAAGGCTAGACTACTGTTATCAGCCTCCTCACTGGTATCCCAGCTCCAGTCCTCTTTCCTGCCAAGTGAAAGATTTCAGAAATCCAATATCAAGGCCAAACCAACCAAAGTTGCTTTTTTCTGGTTCATTTCAGGTCCCATTTCCTTTTCTCGTAGCAGTTTTCCACAGGGCCAACGGGATGTTTCCTTCACCTGCTATTAAGAAAGGAGCATCTCTTTTCCAGCAAAAACTTGGTAAGGAATAAGGTACAAGAAAGCAAAAGAAAAAACAGCTCCAGGCACAGCAAACATTAAACACAGCAAACACAAGAGGCAGCCTTTTTGTACGCACAATGTGGCAGAGACTTGGAGTCCTGTGATGGCCTTTTCAGCCACATAAACACTGCTTGGTGAATTTTGCCATCAGTGGAGTCTTCTTCAAATACTAAGGACAATAATATACCATAGCCCTGCAGAGCTCAACAGATTTTTAATGCCTGAAATCAATCCAATGCAGTACGGAGAGTAGGATGAATCGGCCCAGTCGATTCACTTTGGCCCATGGGTTTTAACAAAAGGGCAGAAACTTGGAAAATAGGCAGCCTTTAGTCTCAGACTTCCTCAAGCAGTACGCAGACTTTAGCCCATCTGGAAAACCCTTACCAGGAAGCCCTTAAATTCTGATTTTGTACATCCTTCTGCCAACTTTCTTTCCTTTTGGGGGAGCAAACGCCACTTTAAATTCCAATCGCTGCATTCAATATTGCTCATAACAAACACATGCAGGCTATGAGCTGGAGCCAAGATTTGGGCTGCCTTTTTTTTTTTTTTTACCCCCAGAAAGCCGCTCTCTTCAGGCCATGAAGAGATGGAGAGATAATGGGAGGTTTTTTGATGGTGCTTTCCTGTATTGAACAAATGGAAAAGGTTCTATATTATAACCTCATTTTGAGGCTTTATTTCATTTGAAGTGCTGGGAGGGGTGGAGGTGGGGTGGGAGGGCAGTAGTGAAGAGACAAAAGATGAAAAGGAAGAAAAATCCTTGCAGCTTTAAGTCTGGGAAAGAAGTCTTACCTGGCAGGTTGGACAATTTGCCTGTTCAAAATATAGTGATAAAGACTTCAAGGTGGAGAAGCAGAAGCAAGTAAAGAAATGTGGAGAGAAATTCCCAGACTTAGAAAGTTGAATAATCACACATAGAAACACCAAGATGTCAAATTACTTTGAGGATGCAGAGAGAGAACGGGAAATCTAGCATAATTGGCTCAGGGCTGTTAATTCAAACCCAAAAGGGTGCTAAAATGCCTTTGTTTCACACTAGAGGTCACCCCCGGTAAGAAAATATAATTGTGGTATCTTTTATTTTCCCCCGTAGCTGTTATGATATTGAAAACTTGGCTCTTATTGCAAAGAGATTGAATTTTCATAAGACAGATATGCAAAGCATCTTTCTAGTCAAGGAAAGAAAGAACACACTAAATAAGGCTATAAACTGCTATTCTGACAGTGTGTTCCAGGAGACAATATTCATTACTTGATATCACTGACCTATTTCTAAAAAAATCAACACCAAAACTAGCATGAAAGCATGTTTATCCCAAAATAATACCCTCTAATTACCAGACTGATATTAGATGTCTTTTTCAAGATAAACATTACGCCCAACATTTGGGCAAGAGACAGCAGATGAAATGCAATAGACCCACAATATTTAAAAATGATTCTTCATCTGATCTCCTGGATCTGCCCCATCCTCACCACTCAAACAGCTAGCACCCTGCTAGTACAAGCTCTGATCTTGCCACAGCTAGATTATTGGATCAGCCTCGTAGGTGATCTCCCCGCCACCAGCCTCTGCCCACTACAATCTACAGATCACCTTTCTGAAGCCTCACTTGGTCCACATCCCTCCTCTCCTCCAAACACTCCACTGGCTTTCTTTTATTTTCCCCCGTAGCTGTTACGATATTGAAGACTTGGTTCATATTGCAAAGAACGAAGTCTTTTTATTTCTTTTACAGAAGCAGTGTGGCTCAGTGGAAAGAGCACAGGCTTTGGAGTCAGAGGTCATGGGTTCAAATCCCAGCTCCTCCAATTCTCAGCTGTGTGACTTTGGGCAAGTCACTTAACTTCTCTGTGCCTCAGTTACCTCATTTGTAAAATGGGGATGAAGACTGTGAGCCCCCTGTGGGACAACCTGATCACCTTGTAACCTCCCCAGTACTTAGAACAGTGCTTTGCACATAGTAAGCACTTAATAAATATTATTATTATTATTATTATTTCTGTGTCTCCACATTAAACAAAGACTCCTCGCAAGTGCCTTCAAGGCTCTTCAACTCGCCCCACCTTCACCTATCGGCTCTCTTCACCCACTCTCTCCCAACTCACCGCCTTCACTCCCCTCAAGCCAACGTTCTAGCTGTACCTTACTTCCAACTCACATGCCTCCATCCCCTCCCTCGTGCTGTTCCCCTGGCTTGGGATACCCTCCCTCCACACATTCACATCCCTCCTAAAATCTCACCTCCTCCAAGAAGCTTTCCTGATTGGTTTCCCAGAACCCTTAGCCATATCATCCCTTCGGCCAACTCTAGCACTTTTGAACGTACTTATACCCACCTTCGCACTCCTGTATATCTGTGCATTCAATTACTTATTTTTATCACTCAAGTTGGAAATTTGTTTATGCTTGTCTAACCCATTAGAATGTAAGGTCCTCATGGGCAGGGAATGTTACATTTCTTAATTTTGAACTTCCCAAGTGCCCAGTACAGCACGCCACACCAAGTGGGGCTCAATAAATGCTACTATTCATTCATTCATTCAATCGTATTTATTGAGCACTTACTGTGTGCAGAGCACTGTACTAAGCGCTTGGGAAGTACAAGTTGGCAACATATAGAGATGGTCCCTACCCAACAGAGGGCTCACAGTCTAGAAGGGGGAGACAGACAACAAAACAAAACATATTAATAAAATAAAATAAATAGAATAAATATGTATGAGTAAAATAGAGTAGTAAATATGTACAAACATATATACATATATACAGGTGCTGTGGGATGGGGAAGGAGGAAAGGTGGGGGGATGGGGAGGGGGAGGAGGGAGAGAGGAATGAGGGGGTTCAGTCTGGGAAGGCCTCCTGGAGGAGGTGAGCTCTCAGTAGGGCTTTGAAGGGAGGAAGAGAGCTAGCTTGGCGGGTGGGCAGAGGGAGGGCATTCCAGGCCAGGGGGATGACGTGGGCCGGGGGTCAATGGCGGGACAGGAGAGAACGAGGCACGGTGAGGAGATTAGCGGCAGAGGAGCAGAGGGTGCGGGCTGGGCTGTAGAAGGAGAGAAGGGAGGTGAGGTAGGAGGGGGCGAGGTGATGGAGAGCCTTGAAGCCGAGGGTGAGGAGTTTCTGCCTGATGCGCAGATTGATTGGTAGCCACTGGAGATTTTTGAGGAGGGGAGTAACATGCCCAGAGCGTTTCTGGACAAAGACAATCCAGGCAGCGGTGTGAAGTATGGATTGAAGTGGGTAGAGACAGGACGATGGGAGATCAGAGAGGAGGCTGATACAGTAATCCAGATGGGATAGGATGAGAGCTTGAACAAGCAGGGTAGCGGTTTGGATGGAAAGGAAAGGGCGGATCTTAGCATGTTGCGGAGCTGAGACTGGCAGGTTTTGGTGACGGCTTGGATGTGACAGATGAACGAGAGAGTGGAGTCAAGGATGACACCAAGGTTGCGGGCTTGTGAGACGGGAAGGATGGGGGTTAAGACTGTGAGCCCCACATGGGACAACCTGATTACTTTGTAGCCTCCAAGGGCTTAGAACACTGCTTTGCACATAGTAAGCACTTAACAAATACCATTATTATTATTTTAATAAGTCTTTGGAGATGAGGAGACTGATAGCCCATTGGATATTAAGGGGGAGGGAATTCCAGGCCAGAGGCAATGAGGGTGAGGGAACGATGGTGAGATAGATGAGTTTGAAGTATAATGAGTAGGTTGGCATTAGAGGAGCAAAGCGAGTGTGCTGGGCTGGGTGTGCGCTAGTTGGAAATCAGAGAGGTAAGATAGGACAGGGCAGGATGATTGAGTGCTTTAAATCAATCAACGTTATTTACTGAGCACTTACTCTGTGCAGGACACTGTATTAAGTGTATTAAGCATTTAGTACAGTGCTCTGCACACAGTAAGCGCTCAATAATGCGATTGAATGTCTGAATAAGTGCTTGGGAGAGTTAAAGCCAAAGGTAAGGAAGGAGTTTCTGTTTGATGCAGAAGTGGATGAGCAACCCCTGGAGGCTCTTGAGGTGCGGGGAAATGGAAACCAAACTTGTTCTAGAAAAATGATCTGGGCAGCAGAGTGAAGCATGGACTGAGTACAGAGTCCATGAACAGGAACAATGGATGGAAAAGAAACAATCCCTGCCCTCAAGGTGATGGGCTGATACAAAATTATTGCTAAATAGTAGGAGCGGGGTGATGAAACAGAGAGCCAGCTGGTAATAGCCAGAGTCCAACTGTAGCTGGAGTTCCCAGAATATGGGAAGATGAATAAATGAGTAAATAAATGAATAAAAAGTAGAGCACATGGATTGCTTTGTACATAAATGCAAAGGATGCTCATATATGCATAAGTGCTAATGATGGCTTTATAAGCTGAAGTGCCCATCTGACTCTGAGCACTGTAGTCACTCCAGCCTTCTCCCAGGGCTTAACTTCATAAATTATGCATAATTATATGCTTCTTTATGTATCTTTTATGTCCCCTACCTTCACCTCGCAACCTTGGTCATTAAATGGTCCATTCACCATAATTCAGTATCTCCCAATAGACTTTAAACTTCTCCAGGGCCGGGACATGTATTGCTTTCTCCTTTGTAACTCCTCAGAGTACCCACTACTGAACTTAACTGTCCCCAGCTTCAAAGCCCTCCTGAAAGTCCACCTCTTCTAGAAGGTAATTCCCAGCTCATTCTCTTACCACAGTACCCTCCTAACCACCAACTCTACACTTTCATACTCAGTATCCCTGAACATATCCATTTACTTCCTCTTAGCACTAACTTATTCCTTCTTCCATCTTTCCATTCTCTTGTTAGAATTGTTAGAACCATTTGTACCTCTCTTTGCCTGCTGACTGTAAATCAGGTTGTGTGCCTCTCCTGAGACAGATCGCAAGCCCCCTGAAATCAGGAACTGTCATTTACCTCTACTGTACTCTCCCATGCGCATGATAGTAGACACTTCATATTGAGTGAATGTGGGAGCATCGTTAATACTGAAATGAAATTAAAAGGGTCTGTGTCTTTTGTTGAAGAAGAGAGAGAGAGAGAGAGAGAGAGAGAGAGAAAGACATATTTGTCTATTTCTTTCCATTAGAATAAATTCTCTTAGAGACTAGGGATTCCTATCCTGTGTGATGTGGTATCTTGTGCACTGTGGGAACTCAAACACGATCAAATTAATCATGAATCTTCCGTTAGACTCTTTTGTCTCTCCACTCCAAGTTTCCTGGCAAGCCACTTGAATCCAGACTCCCACTATTTCCTCCTAAACGCCTAACAACATGCTTTGTCCCGAAGCCAAAAGATCCAGGTCTTTGTCTCACGTATTCTCTCTGAACACAGACCATTGAGCCAAGCGCTCCTGGTTGCACATTCATTACTCCCGTGAGGCCGGATGGATCCTCCATTTGCCAGACACCTATAGGTGAGAAGGTGCTTTACAGGCCTCTGGAAATGCTGTGATGAAATGGAATTGTACCCCAGAGAACACAGAAAATCCACCAGAAGCAACCCTTCATATTAGCCCCTTCTCCTTCACCTCCTGATGGTGCCCAAGGGGCTAGCAATAGAATTGGGCACATTTGGAGTGTTTTATCATCGACGGGGTTGACAGATGTCTTCTTGGACCTAAGAACAGAATATCCCTTCTAAGTCCTTCATAACAATCCAGCCAAGGAAGCACAGAATCACAGGGTCAGAAGTCGCCTAGAGTGAAAGCTACATAAAGCATCCTCAACACTTGGATGCCTATCCCATTCAAAAGAATTCCACCAAAGGGCCATTCAAGGTTGCAGGCCCCATTACAAGGTTCCTTGGGGATTATAGGCAGCAATAACAATAAGAATAATATTTGTAAGCACTTACTATGTATCAAGCATCGTTCTAAGTGTTGGGGTGGATATAAGTTGATTAGGTTGGGTGCAGTATTTATCCCACATTGGGTTCACAGCCTAAGTCGGAGGGAGAACGAGTACTGAATCCTCTTTTACAATTGAGAAAACGAAAGCATAGAGAAGTTAAGTGACTTGTCCAAGGTCACCCAGCAGGTGAGTGGCAGATCCGGGATCAGAACCCAGGTCCTCTGGCTCTGTGATGGATGTTCCTCAGGGCCCAGTTTGCATTCTGGCTTCACCCTCATTCAGAAACCTACTTTGGAGCAGAGATGGGGTGCTAGACTCATCTTTATTGTCAGAGCCCCGCCCCAACCTTCTGCCTGAGCACCTCCCTACCCACAGCCTGGATGCCCTATCCGGACGGTGGCTACTGATGGCTTCCTTGGATACTGGCTACATTCTATCTATGCTAGCGCTTGGCACATAGTGCTTAACAATTGTCATAATTATTATCATTATTATTACTATCCCAACCAGTCAATAGTACCGTTTCACTGCCTATCAACTTGTACTTTCCAAGTGCTTAGTACAGTGCTCTGCACACAGTAAGCACTCAATAAATATGATTGAATGAATGAATATCATGTGCAGAGCATTGCACTAATCACTTGGGAGGGAACAATAGGCTGGTTTCAAGACAACCCAGCAAAGTGCTCTAGGGTTTCTAAACAACAAAGAGGACCCTGGAGATCTAAAGTCTTCTCTTATGTTTGTCCCCAGGTTTCCTACAAAACATACCACCAAATTGCTCTAGATGGTAGGCTCTTTTTGGGCAGGGATTGTGTCTACCAACTCTAATAATAATAATAATGTTGGTATTTGTCAAGCACTGTTCTAAGCACTGGGGTAGATACAAGGTCATCAGGTTGTCCCACGTGGGGCTTACAGTCTTCATCCCCATTTTCCAGATGAGGGAACTGAGGCACAGAGAAGTGAAGTGACCTGCCCATAGTCACACAGCTGACAAGTGGCAGAGCCGGGATTAGAACCCATGACCCTTGACTCCCAAGCCCAGGCTCTTTCCACTGAGTCACGCTGCTTGTATGCTCCCAAGTGGCTAGAGCATGGGCCTGGAAGTCAGAAGGGCCTGGGTTCTAATCCCAGCTCTGCCACTTGTCTGCTGCATGATCTTGGGCAAGTCACTTAACTTCTTTGGGCCTCAGTGACCTCATCTGTAAAATGGGGATTAAGACCGTGAACCCCATCTAGGACCCAATTCCTCTGTATCTGCCCTAGCGCACGGAACACTGTCTGGCACCTAGTAAATGTTTGACCCCAAGAAGTGCTTAGTACAGTACTCTCCCCACAGTCAGCACTCAATAAACACGACTGATCGATTTAACTCCCCACAGTTCTAGCCCTGAGATGAGCATCCTTTCCTCCTTAAGCAGTTTCCAGATCCCCAATCTCCTCTGACGCCCTGGAAATCACTGCTGGATGTCTCATAAGCGATGCCTCTCTCCATATTGTCATGTTTCAACACTTATCCACTCAAGTACTGGGTGGAGAAGATAGATTTACAATACAAGCTGGGGAAATACCAGAACCACGCACGGAAGAAGAGACTAGCAGAATCACAGCATGGAGAGTATGGAGAGTCTGACTATGCCCTCCGCAAGAGTAACTGTGCCTAGTATAGGCCTTGAACCCCACTGGCACTCCATAAAGTGCAAAATACACACCACCACCAGAAAATTATATAGCTTCCTTTCCATATATTGTCTTGGGGCTGCTGTTCTTCTAGCCAATTTCTTAATGGCATTTATTGTGTACTTACTGTGTGCAGTGCATGCAGTATAATGCAACAGAATTCTAATAATAATACTAATAATAACAGTTTCGTGGAGACTTGCGGCAGGTGGGGCGGGGGGAGGTAGTTAAGTGCTTAGTATGTGCCAAGCTCTGGACTAAGCGCTGGGGTAGATACAAAGAGAAGCAGCGTGGCCTAGTGGAGAGACCACAGGCCTGGGAGTCAGAAGGTCATGGGTTCTCATCCCGGCTCCATCACCTGTCTGCTGTGTGACTTTGGGCGAGTCACTTCATTTCTCTGGGCCTCAGTTCCCTCATCTGTAACATGGGGATCAAGACCATGAGCCCCACTTGGGACAGGGATTTTGTCCAACCCAATTTGCTTGTATCCACCCCAGAGCTTAGTACAGTGGCTGGCACATGGTAAGTGCTTAACAAATACCATCACTATTATTATTATTATGCAAGATATTCAGGTTGGACACAGTCCCTATCCAACATGGGGCTCACAGTCTAAGCCCCCATTTTACAGATAAGGAAATAGAGAAGTTAAATGACTTGCCCAAGGTCATGCAGCAGACAAGTGGCAGAGCTGAGACTAGAACCCCGGTCCCCTGACTCCCATGCCTGTGCTCTTTCTACTAGACCACACTGCTTCCCAAGACACTAAGGCACAGTTCGTACCTTCAAGGATCTTATGATGCTGTGGTGGTGGGGTGAGAATTAAAGTGTTTAGAGGCTATGGATGCAAGTGCCTTGGCTCTGCAGAAGGGAGAGAGAATCTATTAAGTTAGTTAGCTATGGTATTCATTAAGCACATACTATGTGTTAAGTACTGCGGTAAATGTATGCTAATCAAATAGGATACAGCCCCCATCCCACCTGGGGCTTGCAGTCCAAGAAGGAGGTTGAGCAGGGATCTTATCCTAATTGTACAGATAAGGAAACTGACGCATTGAAAGGTTAAATGACTTGCCCACGGTCACCCAACAGGCCAGTTGTAGAGCTGGGATTAGCAACCAGGTCTTCCTGCTCTCATCCCTTGCTCTTTCTGCTAAGCCATGCTGCTTCTCTAGTGCTTCTCTCTTGAACCCCAGGATACTTGAATCCAGAAATCTGCTCCAACGTTCCCCACACAAACTTTACAGTCGCTCCTTTCTGACCAAACAAGGCCACCCGGATCGTTTTCTCCAGAGGGTTTCCGAACCCCTCCTGAAATCCTCTCATTACTCCACAGTCTGGTGGGGAGTGAAGGAGAGAGAGTGGTTAAGATAACTTATCTGTAGCCACCCTGCTACCCAGAGCTGAGTCCAGAGTCAACAGCAGGCTGCCTGACTCCCAGCTGTCAGAACACATCTCCCCTCCCTCCTACCACCACACAGCCCACCCCCAACTGCCGCAGCAAACCCAGTCAATTTCTTTAACCCCTCTGATTCTTCTTTAGTGCTACACACTCGATCAGTGAATCAATGCTATTCATCAAGCGCTTCCTGTGTGCAGAGCACTGTACTAAGGGCTCTGGAGAGGACAATCCAACAGTCAGTAGATTCGTTCCCTGTCCACAGTGAATTTACAGTCTTGAATGGGAGACAGACATTAAAATTAATTATGAATTTGTACAAAAGTGGGGTCAGAGGCATGGGAGGAGGGGTTAGATTTTGAGAGCAGATGGGAGACCCCTTGGGAGAAAGCTGGGAAGGAAGGAAGAGAGGAAAAAGGGGATTAGAACCCATTCCCCTCTCCCAAGGTGTCCCTAAAGGGTCTAAAGGAGGAGGAGGAGGGTAAATACTTCTCAGTCAATTGCTTTTGCTGCTGGTGCTGCAGTCTTCATTGTTGCCACTGCTAACTACATATACAGTTATAATTTATTATAATGCCCATCTCCCCCTCCAGTCTCCAAGACCCACTCCTCTGCATTTGTATTATCCCAAGCACCTGGTGCAGTTCTCTGCACAAATAATAATAATAATGATGGTATTTGTTAAGCACTTCCTATGTGCCAAGCACTATTCTAAGCACTGGGGTAGAAACAAAGGTAATCAGGTTGCCTTAATCCCCATTTTACAGATGAGGTAATAGGCACAGAGAATTTAAGTGACTTGCCCAAAGTCCCACAGCTGACAAGTGGCGGAGCCGGGATTAGAACCCACAACTTCTGACTCCCAGCCCGTGCTCTTTCCACTAAGCCACGCTGCCACGCAGCCCAGAATTATCCCCAAATCACCCCTCCACCTGGACTCTAAGGCCAAGGCAAAAGGCCACTAAGCTTAGGATTCCCCACTTTCCTAGCTGGTGTACCTTACACTCAGCCATTTATCTAATTTACAGACCAGACCCTTGAGGGAGAGAAAATATAACCCCTCTTCACAGTACCTAGCAAAGTCCAGTGTAAAGCGGGGGTTCTTTGACAATAATTCAAATTGGGATTCATTGGGATTTTGAGGGGCATATCCCAGTGACATCCAGAAAACAAAGGAGTATATCTTTGGCATTTCCAAAGCTCTCAACACAACATCACCCCCGACCCAAAGCACCAACATCTTAGGGTCGAAAGGCACATAAATGCATTCACATTTCCAACAGGTGGGTGGCCAAATGGAGGCCCTGGTAAGTTTCTTCCTTCACCATGTCACCCAGACAGCCTTTCCAGATCTGTTTGCCTGATCTGGTGTTCTTCTCCCAACTCTCTAGGGCTGCTCATGAGCCGTGCAGGGCTTCTGAACACACTTTATCAGGCTTCAGAGAGCCAACATCATGGAATCATACCAGAGCAAGGGAGAGGAGGAGGAGGAGGAGGACAACGACAAAGAGGAGAGGGGAGGGGGGAGGCGGCAGTGGCAGAGGAAGCATTGTTAATAATAAGACCACTGGGAGAACTCTCAGCCATGGGAATGATTTCAGTTTAAGCAACAAAGACTGTTTTGTTTCCTGAGATCACAACTGAACAGCTCTTGGCTGCAACATAAGAAAGGGTTCCCCGGGGACTTGGATATTCAGCTGCCTCCCTCATCATCACAGGCTGTCATCTTGTCAAGAGTCCATAAACTGAGTAGTATTGGACCTAGTCAGCACTGAGGGGGGGAAGGCAGGCGGAGGTGGCGGCTGGGGGAGCCACTGAGGAAAACTTAAGACACCACAGATGTGCTGTTGGTGATTCAATAAGGGTCTCTCTCTGCCTTGGGAATCAGCATTCAACCACTTCCCTCTGGCTGGGAGCCATACACTGTCCTGACCCCCTTGTGACACCAGGGATCCCGGGCCAATTTTTGGGGGAGATTTGGGGTGCTAACTCCTGGAGTCCTGCTCAATTCCAGTTTTGGTGGGGGCCGCCTGTCCTTTTGGCCAGGTCAGAGATCATTCTGAAGAGATAGGAGGTCTCCACTCTCACCTAACTGGAGAGTAAGGCTCTTCAATGAAGAGAGGCAGGCTTTGCTTGCCCAAGTCACACATTCCACCATTAATGTGACCCGAGCAATTGGGGAAAAACCTATCATTTTCCCTCTAATGTTAAAAATCGCATAGTAATCCCATCTCCAAGTCTCTCCAGCGCACACTCAGTCGGGGGTATTCATTGAGCACTTTCTGTGCACAGAGCACTGTACTAAGCACTTGGGAAAATACAATACAATTGGTAATAATAATGATAATGATGGCATCTATTAAGCACTTACTATGCGCAAAGCACTGTTCTAAGCACTGGGGGAGATACAAAGTGATCAGGTTGTCCCACGGGGGGCTCACAGTCTTCATCCCCATTTTACAGATGAGGGAACTGAGGCCCTGAGAAGTGAAGTGACTTGCCCAAAGTCATACAGCTGACAAGTGGCGGACCAGGATTTGAACCCATGACCTCTGACTCCAAAGCCCGGGCTCTTTCCACTGAGCCATACTGCTTCTCTGGTAGACACGCTCCCCGTCCTCAAAGAGTTTACAATCTAGTGGAATTGTCTGATCGAATACCTTTAACCATCTAATTGCTCCTTGCTCTCAAATCACCTCAGTCCCCCACTTCACGCTGTTTCCCCCACATCTTGGAACTCCCTCCTTCCATACAACGCACAGGCCACAGCTCTCTCCATTTTCAAAGTCCTCCTAAAATTCTACCTGCTCCACAAAGCCTTTCTCAATTCATTTCCCAGCACTGTCACAAAGCATCATCATCATCATCATCAATCGTATTTATTGAGCGCTTACTATGTGCACAGCACTGTACTAAGCGCTTGGGAAGTACAAATCGGCAACATACAGAGACAGTCCCTACCCAACAGTGGGCTCCCAGTCTAAAAGGGGGTGACAGAGAACAAAATCAAACATACTAACAAAATGAAATAAATAGAATAGATATAAATTTATGATTAAAACTACCTATGGATTCCTTGGGTAGGGGAGAGGGGTGTGCTTCCTTCAGTGACAGATGTCCAGGGAGGCGTCCAGCATGGCCGTATATATTGCATACATGGGGGGAAATCTCCCTGGGGCAGGGAGGGCATTAAGCCCTACCCAGCGCCATCATCTTAGACTGTGAGCCAAAGCAGCTTGGCGTAGTGGTTAGAGCATGGGCCTGGAAGTCAGAAGGGCCTGGGTTCTAATCCTGACTCCCCCACTTGTCAGTTGTGTGACCTTGGGCAACTCACTTCACTTCTGTGCCTCAGTTACCTCATCTGTAAAATGGGGATTGAGACTGTGAGCCTCACGAGGGACAGGTACTATGTCCAACTCAATTTGCATGTATCCACCCCCGTACTTAATGCAGTGCCTGGTATATAGTAAGTGCTTAACAGATACTATTATTATTATTAAATCAACGTGGCCGACTATACAGAGCACAGGCCTGGGAGCCAGCTCTGCCACTTGTCTGCTGTGTGATCTTGGGCAAATCACTTCATTTCTCTGGGCCTCAGCTGCCTCATCTATAAAATGGGAAGGGGATTAAGACCGGGAGCCTCACATGGGACATGGACCAAGTCCAACCTGATTAGCTTGTGTCTATCTCAGGGCATAGTACAGTGCCTGAAACATAGTAAGCGCCTAACAAATACCATAAGAAAACCATCAGCCATCTTGAAGACTTATGAACTTATTTATACCCAGTCTTTATATGTGCTTATGCAATTTTCCAGTCAGTGATCTCTGTTGACTATTTGTAAATATGTCCAGATGTGTCTCCCTCCATTAGAGGGTAAGCTCCTTGTGGATTGGAAACATGTGGTTTCTCTTTTTCGTACTTCCCAAAGAGTACAAAAAAGACTGTTTGAGAGTCCAAACTCACTATTATTCAGAGAACCAAACTCTGGATGATCTGAACTGGTCTTGCTCCAGTAAGTTCAGATTGTCAGCTTTCTAGTCCACTCAGTTCTCCCACAGGGTGGGAGGTATTTTCCTGCAAAATCCCTCAGCAAAGAAAACATGGTTGTGTCCTATTCCAGAGGCGCGCGTAAGCGTGCACACACACACACACTTCTTCCAACACTGCATCGTGCTGCCACCAAAATAGGTTTGTGTTGTCCCAAGAACACTCATTAATTCCTAAATAACATTCTACCTAAAACCCGTAGTATAAACACATACTAGGACAGAACTGGGTGGATAACATTTAAGTTAGAAGGCTAAATTTAGGCCAGTCAAAAAGAGAAATGACAAAAATCTACATGCCCAAGCAAAACTGAGTTGGCCAGTCTCTTCCTAGGAGGACTGAGGACCAATCTCCATGTGAAGCTCTCATAATAATCATAATGAGATCTATCAGGTGCCTACTATGTGCCAAGCGCTGGGGTAAATCAGATTGGACCCAATCCCCAACCCACAGGGGGTTCACAGTCTGAGGGAGAATTGGCACTTTGTCACCATTTTCCAGATGAGAAAACAGACACAGAGTGGCTAAGTGGTTTGCCAAAGGTCACACAGCAGGCAAGCGATAGAGCTGGGGTGAGAACCCGGGTCGCCTGACTCCCAGGCCTGTGCTCTTTCCACTAAGCTACACTGCCTTCCTGAGACACACTGGGGTACGAGGCTGGAGGTTCCCACTTAGGAGAGACCAGGATGAAGGAAAAAGATGAGGGGTAAACTTGCCCCACCCCATGCTCAGGGCCACTGATACCTCCGCTCTCGGGGGCACCAGTAGTCACACCACAGAAATAAGAGCTGACACTACAGACGGCCTTCCAGCTTGCCTCATTTCCATGAGGCTGGTGAAGCGAACCCAGAGTGCTCCTCTCTGGTGCATTATCCGTCACGGCACTCAATCCAGGTTGGGACTTGCTTTCAAAAGGCAGCTGCGCTCGAGGACTGTGTTTCACTTCTCAACACCATTAATTAGTTTGTGAGTCAGAGCCTTAATGAAGATGAGTTTGGGTGTCTTGCTGGGACCATCCTGGGACAGACACACATACATACACAGCCAAAGCCCACAGAGGGAACAGGATCTAGGCATTGATTATCACTCCCACGTGGTCACCAGATAAATGGTCCAGGCCTAGGAATGGCTCTGTGGACAGGCTTACAGTTATTTCACACACCTCCTATCCCTCCTCTCCCTCACTAACCCCCGTGCCTCGCTCCAGCCCTTAAATGTCACTGAGGTCCTAACACTGAGTTGCTGATGAATGTCTGGGACAGGTGAGAAGAGAGAAAGACATGCTATGGCAGGAGGATAAAGGAATGGGATGTTTCGAAAGCCGGGGGTGGGGGTGGGGGGGGGAGAGAGAGAGGGAGAGAGGGAGGGAGAGAGAGAGAGAGGGAGGGAGGGAGGGAGGGAGAGAGGGGGAGAGAGAGAGAGAGAGAGAGAGAGAGAGAGAGAGGAGAGAGAGGGAGAGAGGGAGGGAGGGAGGGAGAGAGAGAGAGAGAGAGAGAGAGAGAGAGAGTGTCTGTGTGTGTGTAAGGCCAGGGGCATCTGCTACCTGGTTTCTGAATTCAGCAATGTTCATTAGTGTCCTCCTCCAAGGCAATGCAAAGTAAATGGAAGCCTTTCAGCAGCCAGCAGCAACAACCTAACCTCAAATGGTTTGATAGAGGGAGTGTCTATCACCGTCTTCTATGGGCCTGAATTAGAACTCCTAACGGATGCAGCATGGACTAGTGGATAGACCATGGGCCTGGGGGTCTGAACGACCTAGGTTCTAATCCCAGCTCTGCCACTTGTCTGCTGTGTGACCTTGGGCAAGTCATTTCACTTCTCTGTGCCTCAGTTACCTCATCTGTAAAATGGGATTAAGACTGCGAGCCCCATGTGGGACAAGGACTGTGTCCAACCTGATTAGTTTGTACCTACCCCAGTGCTTAGGACAGTGTTTGACACATAGTAAGCACTAACAAATGCCATCATTATTATTATACAGCCCTGTTGGGCAACAAAAGACACCACCACTTCATGTGCCTGGTCACTCTCTAATAGGTGGTCCCATTCCACTTAAAGTTGTCAGCTACTCTAACTCTGAGGTGCAAAGCTATCAACTATCATCCTGAATTTCCTGGCCCTCCTAGCTGTAAAGTCAGTCAGTCAGTCAATCATAAATAATAATAATAATGGCATTTATTAAGTGCTTACTATGTGCAAAGCACTGTTCTAAGCGCTGGGGAGGTTACATGGTGATCAGGTTGTCCCACGGGGGACAACCCCATTAATCCCCATTTTACAGATGAGGTAACTGAGGCACAGAGAAGTTAAGTGACTTGCCCAAAGTCACATAGCTGACAATTGACGGAGTTGGGATTTGAACCCATGACCTCTGACTCCAAAGCTCGAGCTCTTTCCACTAAGCCACACTACTTTCTCTGTGCAAAGCACTGTAGTAAGTGCTTGGGAGAATACAATACAGCAATAAACAGTCACATTCCTTGCCCACAGCAAGCTTAAGTCTAGAGGGGGATACAGACATTTATATAAATGAATAAAATTATGGATTCGTGCTGTGGGGCTGGGAGTGGGAATGAATAAAGGAAGCGGGTCAAGGTGGTGCAGAAGGGAGTAGGAGAAGAGGAAAGGAACTGTTCTAGCTATCAGGCAGATTGGATTTTTAATTCCTTCCATTGGTTGTCTTGATTAGTACTTAAAACGAGGCCCGTCCATCAGAGTGGCCTAGTGGATTAAGCATGGGCCTGGGATTCAGAGGACCTGGGTTCTAATCCCAGATCGACCACGTAACTGCCGTGTGACCCTGGGCAAGTCATTTCACTTCTCTGTGCCTCAATTCCCTCATGTGCAAAATGGAGATTCAAAACCTATGCTCCTTCCTTAGACTATGAGCCCCACATGGGACCTGATTACCTTTTATCTACCCCAGCGTTCAGAACAGTGCTTGGAACATAGTAAGCACTTACCAAGTACCACAGTAATTATTAGTTGTAGCAGTAGTGCTACTACTACTACTAATCTTCTAGAAGAGATGCACTCCGACATCATTTTTGATTCCCCTCTGTCATTTCACTCCCTTGTCAGTCAGTCTCTAAACCCTGCTAATTGGTCTGCTAGAATATTTCACTGATCCAACTCTTCCCCTCCCAGCTACATTGCTAGTAGGAGGAGGAGCAGTTGTACTGGTAGTAGTAATATTAGTATTAATTAAATGTTTACTGTTTGCAGAGCACTGTACTAAACACTGGGAGAGAATAAACAGGGGGGAATTAGACATGGTACCTGTCTCTCAGGGATCTAACAATCACTGCATCCAGCCTCTCCCTTCTTCAGCCAATCCTTCACAGTGTTGCACATCTCACCTTCTTCAAATGCCACTTGGAACACATCACTATTCGCATACCAAAAAGTCTCTAATGGCTCCACATTTCTTCTCCATAAAATACAAATTCCTGACCATTAGTTTCAAGGCTCTCCAACTGTTGTTCCTCTTACCTTTACACTCTGTTGATAATAATAGCATTTACTAAGTGCTTAATCAGTCAGTCAATGGCATTTACTGTGCACAGAGCATTGGACTCAGCACTTGGGAGAGTAGAGTTGGTAGACCTGATCCCTGCCCACAAGGAGTTTACAGTCTTGTCAGGTAGACAGACATGAAATTCAAAAGGAGATAGGGGAAGGAACAGAGTCACCTGTACATGTACACAAGTGCTGTGGGGATTGGACAGAGGTTGAAGGCCCTCTCTTCCAAGAGATCTTCCCTTAAGCCCTCATTTCCTCTTTTCCCACTCCCTTCTTTGTCATTCTGATTTGCTCCCTTTATTCACAGCACTTAGGTCCCTATCCATCATTCATTTATTCATTCATTCAATAGTATTTACTGAGCGCTTACTGTGTGCAGAGCACTGTACTAAGCACTTGGAAAGTACAATTCAGCAACAAAGAAAGACAATCCCTGCCCACTTTGTCTGCCTCTCCCTGTAGACTGTGACCTTGTTGTGAGCAGGGAATTTGTCTAACTTTGTTATACTGTACTCTCCCAAGCTCTCAGTACAGTGCTCTCTGCACACAGTAAATGCTCAGTAAATATGATCAAGTGCTTAGTTCAGTGTTCTGCACACAGTAAGCGCTCAATAAATACCATTGATTGATTATCAAAGGGCTTAGGGGGTACAGACCCAAGTACAGAGGTGATGCAGAATGGAGGGTAAATAGGGTAGGATAATGAAAGTTTAGTCGAGAAGGCTTACAATGTACTAAGCACCGGGACAGCTACAAGATTGTCAGATCCATCACTTTTTCCAGTCAATCAATCAATGGTATTTACTGAGCACATACTATGTGCCTTACCTCCTTCCCTTCCCCACAGCACATGTACATATGTTTGTACATATTTATTACTCTATTTATTTATTTATTTTACTTGTACCTATTCTATTTATTTATTTTATTTTGTTAATATGTTTTGTTTTGTTCTCTGTCTCCCCCTTCTAGACTGTGAGCCCACTGTTGGGTAGGGACCGTCTCTATATGTTGCCAACTTGTAATTCCCAAGCGCTTAGTACAGTGCTCTGCACACAGTAAGCGCTCAATAAATACGATTGAATGAATGAATGAATAAATGAATGTGCAGAGCACTGTACTAAATACTCGGGAGAGTACACTAGAATAGAGTTAGCAGGCACATTCCCTCCCGTAACAAGCTTACAGTCTAGGGTAGGAGAAGCAGCATGGCTCAGTGGAAAGATCCCAGGCTTTGGAGTCAGAGGTAATGGCTTCAAATCCCGGCTCCGCCAATTGTCAGCTGTGTGACTTTGGACAAGCCACTTAACTTCTCTGGGCCTCAGTTACCTCATCTGTAAAATGGGGATGAAGACTGTGAGCCCCACGTGGGACAACCTGATCACCTTGCATCCCCCCAGTGCTTAGAACAGTGCTTTGCACATAGTAATCACTTAATAAATGCCATCATTATTGTTATTATTATTATTATTATTATTAACTTCTCTGGGCCGCAGTTACCTCATCTGTAAAATGGGGATGAAGACTGTGAGCCTCACATGGGACAGCCTGATCACCTAGTGTCCCCCCAGTGCTTAGAACAGTGCTTTGCACATAGTGAGTGCTTAACAAATACCATTATTATTATGATTATCATTATTATTAAATAGAAATAGAGAAGCAGTGCAGCCTAGCTGACAAAGCACAGACCATGGAGTCAGAAGGACCTGGGTGCCAATCCCGGCTCCACCATTTACCTGCTGGGTGACTTTGGACAGGTCACTTGATTTCTCTGTGCCTCGATGACCTCATCTGTAAAATGGGGATCGAGACTGTGAGCCCTGTGTGGGACAAGGAGTGTGTCTGACCTAATTATCTTGAATCTACCCCAACACTTAGTACAGTGCCTGGCACATAGTAAGCATGCAACAGATACCATACCAAAAGTAATTTATAATATATATTATAAAGAAATATAAGTGCTGTGGGGTTGAGGGTGGGGCAAATATCAAATATCCAAAGGGCACAGATCCAAGAGCATAGACAACACAGAAGGGAGAGTAGTAGTAGTAGTAGTAATATAGTTATAGCATTCATTAAGAGCTTAATGTGTGCACATCACTGGACTAAGCGCTGGTAGAGAATACACAGTTAGGAATCAGAAACAGTCAAACAGTCCCTCGTGGGGCTCACAGGAACCTTGCCTCTGGTGACCAGCAACTCTGTTTTCTTTCCATACTCTGCCTCCCGGAATCCTTTTAAAGGTAAATTAGAAGACTGGCACTTGCAATAACTGCAATAATAATTGTGATATTTTCTAGGCACTACCTATATACCAAACGTTGTAATAAGTCCTGGGAGAGATATAAGATACTCAGGTCAGACACCGTCTCCCAGTGATGGTCACAATATAACCAGAAGGGAGAACAGGGATTGAATAGCCATTTTACAGATGAGGAAACTGAGGGACAGAGAAGTTAGGAGACTTGCCCAAGGTCACAGCAGGCAAATGGCGGAGCTGGAATTAGAACACAGGTTTCCTGACTCTCAAATTCTTGTTCTTTCCACTAGGCCATGCTGCAGAAAGCTGGCACATTCTCTTTCACGGGGAGAGGGAGTCAGGGAAAATAGGGCTTAACCAGGGAAGGCCTCTTGGAGGGGCTGTGACCTTAGTGAAGCTTTGAAGGTGGGGAGAGTGGTGGTCTGGCAAATATGGAGTGGGGAGGCACGTTCCAGGCTAGAGGGAGGATGTGGGAAAGGGGGAGGTGGCAAGATAGATGAGATTGGGGCACAGTGAGTAAGTTGTAGCTAGAGAAGCAAAATGTGCGGGCTGGGCTATAGTGAGGTGAGGTAGGAGGTGGTGAACCAATTAAGTGCTTTAAAGTCAATGCTAAGGAGTTTCTATTTGGGGCACTCACAATATCTTATCCCCACTATACAGAAGAGGAAACTGAGGCACAGAGAAGTGACTTGCTCAAGGTTGCATTGCAGACAAGTGCCAGAGCCAGGATTAGAATCCAGGTCTCCTAAATCCCAGGTCCATGCTTCTCTACCACTAAAAAGAGATGTGCTCGAGTTGAATCTTTCGCAGGTATGGTGACGGTTTGCATTGAATAATAATAATGATGGCATTTGTTAAGCGCTTGCCATGTGCAAAGCACTGTTCTAAGCTCTGGGGAGAATGCAAGGTGGTCAGGTTGTCCCATGTGGGGCTCACAGTATTAACCCCCATTTTACAGATGAGGTAACTGAGGCACAGAGAATTTAAGTGACTTGCCCAAAGTCACACAGCGGACAATTAGTGGAGCCGGGAATTGAACCCATGACCTCCGACTCCCAAGCCTGTGCTCTTTCCATTGAGCCACGCTGAATCATCAACACCCTTCAATCGATCTATCATATTTATTGAGCACTTACCGTGTGCAGAGCAGTGTACTAAATGCTTGGGAGAGGACAATATAACAAGATTGGTAGATGTATTCCCTGCCCAGTTTCCTGGTACCCAGCAGTGGTGGTTGCCAGGATTACGCCTAAAGTGGCTCTTTTTATCCTCTGCTTTCAGTTCATGAACTGCCACCTGTTCAAAGACCCAGTAGCCCACCTTGCCCGTTCCCAATTCGAGGTTGCTCTCAGGCATCCCAGTAGCAGATCAGACCCCTGAACATTCTGCTGGGGCATAGCTTGGGGGTGTTTCGCACAATGTTTCATCTGAAAGTATTCGCCAAGTTGGAGCACAATACGGCCTGAAGGGAGAGAATTCATTCTGGGCTCACGTGTCCCTGCAGACAAGTCATGATATTTCACATGGAGATGAATGCTCTCCAGCATCCACAGTGCTGTGAAACATTGAAGGATGGAGATGGGGAGAGAGCAAAATGGCAGGACTACGCAATGCTAATGGTTTTGTTCATTCGGAGATTAGAGTGATTTTAAAGGTTTAGATTTGATCATAGCTGTGAACACTTCTGCTAATAATAATGCCAATAATGGTAGTATCTGTTCGCCCCTTACTACGTGCAAAGCACGTTTCTATCCCAGTGCTTAGAACAGTGCTAGACACATACGAGAACATTATTAATAACAATAACAATAATAATAATATATGTTGCCAACTTGTACTTCCCAAGCGCTTAGTACAGTGCTCTGCACACAGTAAGTGCTCAATAAATACGATTGAATGAATGAATAATAATAAAACACATACTAAATGCCGGGGTAGATATAAGATCAGGTAAGACAGTTCCTGTTCCACATGAGATTCACAGTCTAAGGGGGAGGGCAAGTAGATATTCAATTCTCATTTTACAGACGAGGAAAATGAGGTCCAGAGAAGTGAAGTAACTTGACCAAGGTTATCCAGCAGGTAAATGGTGAAGCTAGGATTAGAACACAGATCCACTGACTCCTATGCGCAGAGTATTTCCATGAGGCCACGGTGCTTCTCAATCTCTAGTATGCCCCACTAGGAGAACCTCCCCATGGCTGTCCAAGCTCCTCCTTTAACAGCATGTTTAATTCTCAGGAGAGGAAACACCACTACACACTCACCTGCACAAATAAGCAAATTGTCTAACCATTCTAAATGGGTGTAATTTCTTTTAGGTTCAAGTATCAGTTTGCTTGTTTTGCTGCTGCTAATCACCTCTTAAACAAACAATTGCTTTATCTATGTACTGTGCCTCATTTCACTTTCAAATTATGTGTGTGTTTCGCTCCTAACGGCTTATTATGATCTATAATTAACAATTTTGCTGAAAGCGGAGGCTTACATTAAAAAGAGCCCTTACCCTACTGGGGAAACACTTGAAACAGGAGATTTCAGGGAACGTGTCTATCAACTCTGTTGTAGCGTACTCTCCCAGGAGCTCAGTACAGTGCACACAGTAAGCACTCAATAAAGCAATAAATAAATCACTTGTTAAAGATGTGCATTTAGCTTTAATTCTATTTGTTCTGAGGACTTGACACCTATCCACATGCTTTGTTTTGCTGTCTGTCTCCCCCTTCTAGACGGTGAGCCCCTTGTTGGGTAGGGACCGTCTCTATATGTTGCCAACTTGTACTTTCTAAGCACTTAGTTCTGCACACAGTAAGTGCTCAATAAATGCGATTGAATGAATGAGTGAATAAATGCCTAGGGTGATTGATTGATCTCAGTTTTAGTCACAAAACTGGCATCCAAAAGGCACACTGGTTCTTCGCAAGGGTACAGTTGGGTTTTTTTTGGGGGGGGGAGGCGGGTGCTTTAAGCACTTACTATGTGTCAAACACTATTCTAAGTGCTGAGGTAGGTACAAGTTAATTAGGTGGGACACAGTCCCTGCCCCACATGGGGCTCACAGTCTAAGTAGGTGCAAGAAACAGATATGTAATCCCCATTTGGAGTTGAGGAAACTGAGGCACAGAGAAGTTAAGTGACTTGCCCAAGGTCATACAGCAAGCAACTGGCAGAGCCAGAATTAGAACTCAGGTCTTCTGACTTTCAGGCCCGTGCTCTTCCCACTAAGCCACACTGCTTCTCTTGACAGAAAGGATGTGTCTACCAACTCTGCTATACTCTCCCAAATGCTTGGTACAATACTCTGCCCACAGTAAGCACTCAATACATACCGTTGATTCAATGGCATTTCCTTTCTGACCCTGGGAAATTTACTAGAATGTTCCACCTACCCCCGCGGGTGGGGGGAGAGGAGGGAAATCAATCAATCAATCATATTTATTGAGTGCTTACTGTGTGCAGAGCACTGTACTAAGCGCTTGGGAAGTACAAGTAGGCAACATATAGAGACAGTCCCTACCCAACAGTGGGCTCACAGTCTAGAAGGGGGAGACAGAGAACAAAACCAAACATATTAACAAAATAAAATAAATAGAATAGATATGTACAAGTAAAATAAATAAATAGAGTAATAAATATGTACAAACATATATACATATATACAGGTGCTGTGGAGAAGGGAAGGAGGTAAGACGGGGGGACAGAGAGGGGGACGAGGGGGAGAGGAAGGAGGGGGCTCAGTCTGGGAAGGCCTCCTGGAGGAGGTGAGCTCTCAGTAGGGCTTTGAAGGGAGGAAGAGAGCTAGCTTGGCGGATGGGCAGAGGGAGGGCATTCCAGGCCAGGGGGATGATGTGGGCCGGGGGTCGACGTCGGGACAGGCGAGAACGGGGGATGGTGAGGAGATTAGCAGCAGAGGAGCGGAGGGTGCGGGCTGGGCTGTAGAAGGAGAGAAGGGAGGTGAGGTAGGAGGGGGCGAGGTGATGGAGAGCCTTGAAGCCAAGGGTGAGGAGTTTCTGCCTGATGCGCAGATTGATTGGTAGCCACTGGAGATTTTTGAGGAGGGGAGTAACATGCCCTAACCTTAGGAAAGAGAATCAAATGCTGACAATTTGCAAATACTGCTATGAACAATCTTGAATACGGTTGCACTTTGACTGTCCAACACAACTTACAACAGTGATCTCATTTTGTCCTCACACATGTCCCAGATCCACCACTTGGAAGACATGTAATTTTAATAAGGCTTTGAAGGTGAGGAGAGTGTTAATCTGCCTTGATTACTATAATCACCTTTATTACTGAATCAGTCTCCGTGCTGACCTCCCTGCCTCCTGTCTCTCCCCACTCCAGTCCATACTTCACTCTGCTGCCTGGATCATTTTTCTACAAATCCATTCAGCCCACGTTTTCCCACTCCTCAAGAACCTCCAGTTGTTGCCCATCCACCTCTACAAACAGAAACTCCTTTACTGTAGGCTCTAAAACACTCACTGACTTAGCCCCCTCCTATCTTATCTCTCTGATTTTCCTACTCCAACCCAGCCCACACACTTTGCTCCTCTAAGGCCAGTCGGCTTACTGTACCTCTATCTCAACTATCTTGCCACCTACTCATTCATTCATTCATTCAATCGTATTTATTGAGCACTTACTGTGTGCAGAGCACTGTACTAAGTGCTTGGGAAGTACAAGTTGGCAACATATAGAGATGGTCTGTACCCAACAACAGGCTCACAGTCTAGAAGGGGGAGACAGACAACAAGTAGACAGGTGTCAATACCATCAGAATAGAATACTCTTTGCCCACATCCTGCCTCCTTCCCCCTTCACATCCAACAGACTTTCACTCTCCCCCCTTTCAAAGCCTTATTAAAAGCACATCTCCTGCAAGAGGCCTTCCCGGACTAAGCCCTCATCTCCCACTCCCATCTGCATCATCTTTGCACACTTTATTCACCCCTCCCTCAGCCCCACAGTACTTATGTATATATTTGTAATTGAATTTATGTTAATATCTTTCTTCCCCTCCATAATGCAAGTTCATTACAGGCAGGGAACATTTTCTACCACCTCTTTTATATTGTACTCCTCCAAGCACTTAGAATAGTGCTCTGCATAGAGTAAGCACTCAATAAATCACTCATTTATTGTAATAATTCATAATAAATACAATTGATTGATTCTGAGTCATAGAAAGGGAGTTCCAAGCTAGGGGCAGGATGTGGGTGAGGGAGAGTTTAATGGCTCTCCCTTTGAGATACAACAACCTCAAAAGTGCTGGGACTGCCCTCTTTTAGGTGGCCACTTGTGGGAGGGAGGGGGAGAGAGAGGAGATATGGGGGGGGAGAGGAGATATGGGGGGAATGTGTGTGTGTGTGTGTGTGTGTGTACATATTCGTACTCTGCTGGAAAACTGCTGCAGCTCAGCCAGATCAGGAGTGTTTGTGTGGGGGGAGGGCAGGGGCGTGGGGTGTATATGTGTGTCTGTCGGGGGCAGGGTGGAGGAGGGGTGCCGTCCGTCATCATTACTACTTGAATAATCCTGCGATGCTGTCAGAAGAAGGGAATACCTCTGGCCACAATTAGTTTTCTAGGTGCAACGTGTGTGGGAAGCAAGCTGTAATGGATCAGAGGGTTCTGCCTTTGGGCAGAATTCCTTAAAACCAGCCTGCCATATACCAGATTGGGGCTGAAGAGAGGCGAAGGGTCATAAGGAAGATGCATTCGTTAAGCAATGAATGGAAGGCTTAATTGTTAAAAGCAATTTCCTGTCAGGGTTGAAGAGGCTTGGAAAAGGAAATGGGGGAGAGGGGGGGGGGGAGGATATAAAATACGGATTCTTTCACACTTTTGGGAAAATTCTGAAATCTGGAGTGGTCCCACACCCATTTTCTTGCTTCGTTTCACCAGAGATCGCTTCATAAAACACACCCTGCCTGGTAAGAAATATTGTGACTTTGCATTCAGAAGATTCTCTGATAAAAAGAAATCAATTTGTCAGATCAATTTTTCTTAAACAAGTTCATCATACTCTGGAGCAATGAGCCAATCAATAGGGAATGTTTTTCAGCCGCTTTGCAGCCATCCCACTTCAGTAATTGCTAGAATTTCATATCGACAGGTGATAGGATGCTTTGAAGGCTGAATTGATCTGTTAGCCTGTAATAATACAAGGCAATGCCACAACAATAAAGCTATCTCCCCAGAGGGCATGGGGTTGGAAATCAAGCAGGAGCTATGCTGTTACATTATGCATTTGACCCTGGGGGTAATTCAAGAGTGCAAGATTTCTGGTTTTATTTGCAACCACAGAGAAACAGGAAGTTGGAGGAGGGTGTGAGTTGAGAAGGAGTACAGGGAAGAGAGGGAGGTGGGGAGGAAAAAAATAGGAAGAAGGAGGGGGTGGGAACAAACAGGAAGAGGAGGGAGAGGGAAATAGACTATAAAGAAAGGGAGAAAAGGAAGGGAGGAAGGACGAGAATTGGAGGTGATAGGACACCTACAACATGACTTGAAAGCTCTCTCATGGAGAGGATTCTGCACGGTCTCTTGGGAATGCATAACCAAACAGCTGCAACCAAAGAAAAATAAACGAGAGATCTATCCAAAAGGGAGCTAAATGATACTCATCAGAATCTGCCCTGCTCTTAACCTTGGCTAACAGTTCCTGTTTTCACAGGAACATGAGTAATTACTTGTTGCTGGTGGTGAGAAAGGTAAGAGGGAGCAGCAAATCCAGGAGAGAAAAAGAAGAATCTTATCTATTGCTGGGAGGCAAAATTATTCACCTGGTAATCATTTCTGGACAGCTGCACTGAGTATTTCCACCAGCTCCTAGTTCCGTGAATTCTAATTTGAAATGCTCTAAGTGAAATCAGGGTTTGATTCACTGAAAGGCAAACTTCTCACCACTGGAGGGTGGTGTCCAACCTTGGTGGCAGAAAGAAAGTCAGAGGATTACATTACAATGTACCATCATCATCATCATCATCAATCGTATTTATTGAGCGCTTACTATGTGCAGAGCACTGTACTAAGCGCTTGGGAAGTACAAATTGGCAACATATAGAGACAGTCCCTACCCAACAGTGGGCTCACAGTCTAAAAGGGGGAGACAGAGAACAAAACCAAACATACTAACAAAATAAAATAAATAGAATAGATATGTACAAATAAAATAAATAAATAAATAAGTAAATAGAGTAAAAAAAATATGTACAAACATATATACATATATACAGGTGCTGTGGGGAAGGGAAGGAGGTAAGATGGGGGGATGGAGAGGGGGACGAGGGGGAGAGGAAGGAAGGGGCTCAGTCTGGGAAGGCCTCCTGGAGGAGGTGAGCTCTCAGCAGGGCCTTGAAGGGAGGAAGAGAGCTAGCTTGGCGGATGGGCAGAGGGAGGGCATTCCAGGCCCGGGGGATGACGTGGGCCGGGGGTCGATGGCGGGACAGGCGAGAGCGAAGTACGGTGAGGAGATCAGCGGTGGAGGAGCGGAGGGTGCGGACTGGGCTGTAGAAGGAGAGAAGGGAGGTGAGGTAGGAGGGGGCGAGGTGATGGAGAGCCTTGAAGCCAAGGGTGAGGAGTTTCTGCCTCATGCGCAGATTGATTGGTAGCCACTGGAGATTTTTGAGGAGGGGAGTGATATGCCCAGAGCGTTTCTGGACAAAGATAATCCGGGCAGCAGCATGAAGTATGGATTGAAGTGGAGAGAGACACGAGGATGGGAGATCAGAGAGAAGGCTGATGCAGTAGTCCAGACGGGATAGGATGAGAGCTTGAATGAGCAGGGTAGCGGTTGGGATGGAGAGGAAAGGGCGGATCTTGGCAATGTTGTGGAGCTGAGACCGGCAGGTTTTGGTCACGGCTTGGATGTGAGGGGTGAATGAGAGAGCGGAGTCGAGGATGACACCAAGGTTGCGGGCTTGTGAGACGGGAAGGATGGTAGTGCCGTCAACAGAGATGGGAAAGTCCATCAACAGCGCAGATCAAGCACTTACTAAGCACTTGGGTGAGCACAATGCAGTCATTCATTCATTCAATCATATGAATTAAGCGCTTACTGTGTGCAGAGCACTGTATTAAGTGCTTGGGAAAGTACAATGCAACAAAACAGTGATAATCCCTGCCCACAACGAGCTCACAGTCTAGGGGGTACCGATCCCTGCCCATAAGGAGCTTTACAATCTACAGTCTTAGTTTGCCCTTTTTCTGTTCACTGATTACATTTTGCCCTCTCATGACCTCTTCAAGAGAAGCAGCATGGCTCAGTGGAAAGAGCATGGACTTTGGAGTCAGAGGTCATGGGTTCAAACCCCCGCTCTGCCAATTGTCAGCTGTGTGACTTTGGGCAAGTCACTTAACTTCTCTGGGCCTCAGTGACCTCATCTGTAAAATGGGGATTAAGACTGTGAGCCCCCCGTGGGACAACCTGATCACCTTGTAACCTCCCCAGTGCTTTGAACAGTGCTTTGCATGTAGTAAGCACTTAACAAATGCCATCATTAATTAATTAATGAAAGAGCCGGAAAAGCAGTGCTTGTGGATGCCCCATTGGTAATGTGATTGACAAAGCTCACAGGACGGGCCAGCAGAGTCAGCCTTCAGGTTTGACGTGGAAATGAAAACTGCTTAATTAAAAATTACCCAAAAATGTCTACATGGTGCAGGGACAGTAGCTGGTAGTATGTCATGGACTCCAGGTCATAGCAAAGTGCTGTGCATAACAGCTTCCCAAATATCACGATTATTATTCAATGCTACAATCGACCAATGGTATTTATTGGGGGTTTACTATGTGTAGAGCACTGTACTAAGTGCTTGGGAGAGTACAATTCAACAGAGTTGGTAGACACAATCCCTGCCCTCCATTGCCTCCAAATATATGGATGGCTGGATCCGCTCCTCCAACAGGGGAAATGAGGGCTTAGCCAGGTAAGGCCTCTTGGAGGAGATGTCCATCCACCTCCACATCAAACAGAAACCCCTTACCATCAGCTTTAAAGCACTCAATCAGCTCACCCCATCCTAACTCACCTCACTGATTTCCTACTACCTGAAACCAGCAAGCCAACCAATGGGAGGAATGCTTCAGTCTATACTTCACTTTGCTGCCCGGATTATCTTTGCACAGAAATGCTTGAGGCATGTCACTCCCCTCCTCAAAAATCTCCAGTGGCTGCCTACCAACCTTCGCATGAAGCAAAAACTCCTCACTCTCGGCTTCAAAGCTCTCCATCACTTCCCCCACTCCTACCTCACCTCCCTTCTCTCCTTCTACAGCCCAGCCTGCACACTCTGCTCCTCTGCCGCTAACCTCCACACTGGGCCTCGTTAATAATAATAATAATAATAATGGCATTTATTAAGCACTTACTATGTGCAAAGCACTGTTCTATGCACTGAGGAGGTTACAAAGTGATCAGGTTGTCCCACAGGGGGCTCACAGAGTTAATCCCCATTTTACAGATGAGGGAACTGAGGCCCAGAGAAGTTAAGTGACTTGCCCAAAGTCACACAGCTAAGTGGGGAGCTGGGATTTGAACCCATGACCTCTGACTCCAAAGCCCGGGCTCTTTCCTCTGAGCCACGCTGCTTCTCTTCTCGTTCTCGCCTGTACCGCCATTGAACCCTGGCCCACATCCTATCCCTGGCCTGGAATGCCCTCCCCCCACACGTCTGCCAAACCAGCTCTCTTCCTCCCTTCAAAGCCCTACTGAGAGCTCACCTCCTCCAGGAGGCCTTCCCAGTCTGAGCGCCCCCCCCCTTTTCCTCTCCTCCTCCTCCTCCCCTCTCCATCACCCTCTCTCCCTCCCTCTGCCCTACCCCCTCCCCCTCCCCACAGCACTTGTATATACTTGTACATATTTATTACTCTATTTTATTTGTGCATATTTATTACTCTATTTTATTAATGATGTGTATATAGCTATAATTCTATTTATTCTGATGGTAGTGACACCTGTCTACTTGTTTTGCTGTCTGTCTCCCCTGTCTAGACTGTGAGTCCATTGTTCGGTAGGGACCATCTCTATATGTTGTCGATTTGTACTTCCCAAGCACTCAGTACAGTGCTCTGCACACAGTAAGCGCTCAATAAATATGATTGATTGAATTAATTAATTCATTAATTAAAAATCCAAGTTGCCCGATAGCTAGAACAGGTCCTTCCCTCGTCTCCGACTCCCTTCTCACCTCCTTGACTTGCTCCCTTTATTCATCCCCCCTCCCAGCCCCACAGCACTTATGCACATATCTGTAATTTTATTTATTTATATTAATGTCTGTTTTCCCCCTAGTCTGTAAATTCACTGTGGGCAGGGAATGTGTCTGTTTATTGTTGTATTGTGCTCTCCCAAGTGTTTAGTACAGTGCTCCGCACACAGTAAGCACTCAATAAATACAATTGTTCGACTCAGTGTGTCTGCTTCACCTGGAGGGTGAGCCATCAATCCAAGTGGAGCTGGAACTTCCCAGGTCAAGTTAAGTTTCCATCCACACATCCCTCCATACAAAAGAACAGTATCGATAAGGACCTGGACCTGCGGAAAACGTGACTTTGTCTACAGATAGCTAAGAGTCAAAATTTGCATCTGAGGAACTGCCAGATAGGACATTTGTCCACTGATCCACCAGATCAAAAGGGAGAAAATACGGCATAGTTAGACCAGGTTGTTCCCATAGAAACTTAAAGGAGTTCAAAGGAGACTTGACCTGCTATCTTTCCTCACTAATAACCGACTTCGGTCCAGGAGATAAGTAGTGTAGTCCATTAAGTTCCCTTTGTAAGACTAGCATCTGTCTCTGGGTCCTAAGCTTGTAGATGGTTAATGCTAGGGAGACATATTAATTCTTCCCCTACTACCAAACCGAGCAATCCATCCACTGTGATTCTGACCTTGAACATAGCTGACATCTCCTGGGGATTCTGGGAGGAGAACTTAGAACCCGACTGCAAAGTGTTTGCATCTCCCAGAGAAAAGCATGTCTCTAAATAGCGGGTATTATTATTGGGTCTGAATCTGTCACCGATCGCTTACATTAAATTGCTTACATTTTAGCACCTTGGGGTAATAACGTCCAAGAAGGCATCCAAGCCAGAAAAGGGTATACAGACAGGTGAGAATGTCTTAAGGCAGGAAAACCAATGAAGAAGCTGATGCGGTACTCTGGTCGGTTTACAACAAGCTCCTAGACCCAGGTGTTAGCTGTCTGAATGGAGAAGCAAAGGGGATCACAGAAAATTTTGTGGTGGAATAGTGGACAAGATTTCATGACAGAGTGGTTGGCAGAGAAGCAGTGGAGAACAATGTCTGTAAAATCAAGATTAGATAGTGTTTCCGGGAGAAGCATGGTCCACAATGTCAAAGGTAGCAGAGAGATGAAGGAAAAGTAGAGAAATTAGAGTAGGGTCCATTAGATTCGGCAAAGAGGTCATTGCTGCCCTTGGAGAAAACCGTCCCAGTAGAATGAAGAGGGTGGAAACTGGATTGTAGAGAATCGAGAAGGAGTTGGATTTGAGAAAGGGGGGAACCAGGTGTATATGACCTATCGGAGGAATTTGGACAGGAATGGAAGGCTGGAGGTGGGCGATAGCTGGATGTTGCAATGGGGTCCAGAAAAGAAGTTGTTTTTGAGCTGGATCACCAGAGAACATTCCAATTGACTCAGGGAAGTTTCCCAGGCAGTGATTGGCTGGAAATGTTGGGCCACAGGAGGGGCAGGAGTGGAAGTAAAGGTGAAAGAGAGGAGAAAGGAGGCAGAAGCTGAGAAGGAGGAAGTGGGCTAGGGCCTGGAGCCATTAAAACACTTTGGGGAGAGAGTTCTGAGGCAGAGGAGCAGGAACAGGGACAAAGGTAGGAACATCACATCCCAGACCTGGTATTCCTGCCAGTCTGGAGTATTTGCCGTTCCTTCTGTGCCCCCTTAAGCACTTGTTCACCTCACTTCCAGCCCCACAGCACTTATGGCCGTAGCCTCATGGAGATGCAGCGTGGCTTAGTGGCAAGGGCATGGGCTTGGGAGTCAGAGGTCATGGGTTCTAATCCTGGCTCTGCCACTTGTCAGCTGTGTGACTTTGGGAAAGTCACTTAACTTCTCTGTACCTCAGTTCCCTCATCTGTAAAATGGGGATTCAGACTGTGAGCCCCACGTGGGACAACCTGATCACCTTGTATCTACCCCAACGCTTAGAACTGTGCTTGGCACATAGTAAGCTCATAACAAATGCCATCATTATTATTATTATTGTACTCTGCCATTTCCTCAATCCATAATTTATCTTAATGTCTGTGCCTCTTTCTAGACTAAGCTCCTTATGGTAAGGATCATGTCTACCAACTCTACTGTACTCTCCCAAGTGCTTAATACAGTGCTCTGTGTACAGCAAGTGCTCAATAAATACCACTGACTGATTCATTGAATAAAGTTGATGGTTGGGGAAACCTATAGATACCAGGTAATGAGGCAATGGGGAATCCAGATTTCACCTCAACAAAGTTCAGTTTCCTCCCCAAATTGAAAATAAACCCAACAGTTCAACATCTGGGTGACCTCTGGAATTGTTTTGTTTGTTTTCATGGTATTTGTTAAGCCCTCACTATGTGTCCATTGCAGTACTCAATTCTGGGGTAGATACAAGCTAGTGAGCTTGTATCTAATCAGGTTGGACACAGTCCCTGTCCCAAATGGGGCTCGCAGTCTTAATCCCCATTCTCCAGGTGAGGTGACTGGGGCCCAGAGAAGTGAAGTGACTTGCCCAAGGTCATCCAGCTGACAAGTGGTGGAGCAGGAATGAGAACCCAGGTCCTCTAACTCCCGGGCTTTCTTGCTCGATTCCAATAAATGCCTGGTCTGAAGTTAGTGCATACACTCTCCCACTGGCGAGATATTAGCTATTCTGCTATCTTCCCTTAAAGTGCATGTCCTGGAAAACAACAGATTCCAGTGTCTAATGGGCGAACATATGTCTGCTTTCTGGAACACTCATTTCTAACACGCGCTCCTCACGGCTAATGAAAAACCTCCCCAGCCCCACGTCTGGGTTCACCTCAGCAGACTGCATCGCTGAGGAGGTTTCTCCCGTCACAAGTCTGTCTTTAAAATATTGTTTCTAAGTCCTGAGAGCTAATTAAGCACAGCTGGGGCTACATCAGCACTGCTCAAGTGTGACGATTAAGCCGGCAAGAAATAATCAATCATCATTAATCACTAAATCCATTTAGTGACTTTTAGAGGTGCTAAATGGATCCAGCCGTATGGTGGCGGATTGGAGCTGTTTGCACTGAGCTTCCAAATGGTTAAAACAAATGAGTTTGCATTTCCCAGAGAACAGATAACTGGGATGGCAGTGTTGCAGGAGGAGCCCGCACAATGTAATAAAAGCAAAGCCAAAGGAGAGGACAGGTGTTCCTGACGAACCCTGATGTGCGCGTTGGGTCACCCGAAAAGCCGAGGCTTCAATCAATCAATCAATTGTATTTATTCAATCAATCAATCAATCGTATTTATTGAGTGCTTACTGTGTGCAGAGCACTGTACTAAGCGCTTGGGAAGTACAAGTTGGCAACATATAGAGACAGTCCCTACCCAACAGTGGGCTCACAGTCTAGAAGGGGGAGACAGAGAACAAAACCAAACATATTAACAAAATAAAATAAATAGAATAGATATGTACAAGTAAAATAAGAAAATAGAGTAATAAATACGTACAAACATATATACATATATACAGGTGCTGTGGGGAAGGGAAGGAGGTAAGACAGTGGGGATGGAGAGGGGGACGAGGGGGAGAGGAAGGAGGGGGCTCAGTCTGGGAAGGCCTCCTGGAGGAGGTGAGCTCTCAGTAGGGCCTTGAAGGGAGGAAGAGAGCTAGCTTGGCGGATGTGGGGAGGGAGGGCATTCCAGGCCGGGGGGTGACGTGGGCCGGGGGCCGACGGCGGGACAGGAGAGAACGAGGCACGGTGAGGAGATTAGCAGCAGGGGAGTGGAGGGTGCGGGCTGGGCTGTAGAAGGAGAGAAGGGAGGTGAGGTAGGAGGGGGCGAGGTGATGCAGAGCCTTGAAGGCGAGGGTGAGGAGTTTCTGACTGATGCGCAGATTGATTGGTAGCCATTTGAGGAGGGGAGTAACATGCCCAGAGCGTTTCTGGACAAAGACAATCCGGGCAGCAGCATGAAGTATGGATTGAAGTGGGGAGAGACACAAGGATGGGAGATCAGAGAGAAGGCTGATGTAGTAGTCCAGACGGGATAGGATGAGAGCTTGAACGAACAGGGTAGCAGTTTGGATGGAGAGGAAAGGGTGGATCTTGGCAATGTTGCGGAGCTGAGACCGGCAGGTTTTGGTGACGGCTTGGATTGGAGGGGTGAATGAGAGAGCGGAGTCGAGGATGACACCAAGGGTGCGGGCTTGTGAGACGGGAAGGATGGTAGTGCCATCAACAGTGATGGGAAAGTCAGGGAGAGGGCAGGGTTTGGTAGGGAAGACAAGGAGTTCAGTCTTGGACATGTTGAGTTTTAGGTGGTGGGCAGACATCCAGATGGAGATGTCCTGAAGGCAGGAGGAGATGCGAGCCTGGAGGGAGGGGGAGAGAGCAGGGGCAGAGATGTAGATTTGGGTGTCATCAGCGTAGAGATGATAGTTGAAGCCGTGGGAGCGAATGAGGTCACCAAGGGAGTGAGTGTAGATCGAGAACAGAAGGGGACCAAGAACTGAACCTTGGGGAACCCCCACAGTAAGGGGATGGGAGGGGGAGGAGGAGCCTGCAAAAGAGACTGAGAATGAATGACTGGAGAGATAAGAGGAGAACCAGGAGACTTCGGAGCTCACCCTGAGACCGGGGCCCTTACTGGTGTCTGTTCAGGGTGGCATGGGCCCCTCAACATATTTTGTGTACAAACGGATGTTCGTTGAACAGGTTTTCTTCTCATAACCGGCAGTTCTTGGCCACACTTTGCCTCGTGGTCCACTGAAAGTTTATGCTTGCCTAGAGAATCAGCATGTTTGAGAAGCAGCAGGGCCTAGGGGAAAAGAGCCCTGGCCTGGGTGTCAGGAGACCTGGGTTCTAATGACAGCTCCACCACTTGCCTGCTGTGTGACCTTGGACAAGTCACCTTGTTTTTCTGGGCCTCAGTTTCCTCATCTGTAAAACAGGGATTTGATACCTAGTCTCTCTCCCCCAAAACTGTGAACCCCACATGGGATGGAGATGCTATCTGCTCTGAGTGTATTGTATCTACCCCGGAGCTTAGCACATAGGAAGCCCCTGGCCAATACCACAATTCTTAGCTTTATTCCTTTTTCTAGGGTTCAGATGAAAAGGATGTGGTTTAACTGCAATTGGATTTAACAGAGCAGTTTACATTTTCCAAGAGGTGTCTTGGCTCATTAAGGCCAGCTCATCATCTACCTGTTCCACATTCTTCCAGCAAGCTGGAGATTTTCCCCTCTGAAGAGAAGTCATGCCTAATTGTAGTACTGTACAGGCATTGCGATGAGAGAAAAGCGTGTGTTCCTTGAGGCTAGTGTTAAGGAGGTAGGGAGCTGAATGGGCTCAGATTGAGATGCATTTATCAGCCTGACCCCATGTTCCTGCTACCAACCCACAGCATCCCTAAGGGATGCCTGGAGACAATCTCCCTGGGCCTTGCAGCTGGGGGACGCCAGGTTCCAGGCCACAGCACTCTCAGACAAAGCTCCGACGTGACATGGTCTCACAGATTACCTGCCACTAAAATGTCCCCTCCTCATTTCACCACCCTTCTTTTTTCTTTCCTCACCTATGCCCGTGGGTTTGTACTGCTTAATATCATTGATCCTCCCTCTCCCTAACAGCCCCACGCAGCAGTATGTACATAGCCTTATAGTATTCCTCCTATCTGCAATTTATTTTAATCTATCTCCCCCTCTAGTTCCCTCATCTGCTAAATGGGGACTCAATCCCTGTTCTCTCTCCTACTTAGACTTTGAGCCTCATGTGGGACCTGATGATCCTGTATCCATTCAATCATATTTATCAAGCTCTTACTGTGCGCAGGGCAATGTACTAAGTGCTCGGGAGAGTATGATACAACAATAAACAGACATTCCCTGCCCACAGTGAGTTCCACCCCCCAGAATTTAGTATAGTGCTTGACACATAGTGAATGCTCAAATACCACAGTTGTTATTATTATAAGACTATAAGTTCCTGGAGGGCAGGTCTAGCAGCTCTTTTTTACGGTACTCTCCCAAGCACTTAATACAGTGCTCTGCACAGAGTAGGCCCTCTAGATATATCATAGATTGACTGACATGAGAAATGAAGGATTGGCCTGAAGAGGATAACAGGTAAGTGGCATGTCTCCTCCTAACCCCTGTGCCCAGGGTCTTTATCCCAACAGAATGACCAAAAAATGGGGCAGAGCTAACTGAAATGGGGGGTGAGGGGGGCGGGGGGAATAAGATATATTGGTAAAGAAAATCAATCAGTGGTATTTACTGGGTGCTTACTGTGTGCAGAACACTGTACTAAGCTCTTGGGAGAGTAAAATAGAACAATACAATAACAGCCACATTCCCTGTCCACAGTGAGTTTACGGTCTAGATGGAAAAAGGGAAAGAGGAACAAGAGGGAGGAAAAGGGAAAGAGAATCAATGATATTTCTTGAACATTTACTGTGTGCAGAGCACTGTACTAAGCACTTGGGAGAGTACAATATGACAGAGTGGTTAGACACATTATCTGCCCACAAGGAGCTTACAAGGCTAGGAGGGGGCACAGACATTAAAATAAATTTTGGATATATGAATATGTATACATAGGCTTGTGTTGATTTTCATTAGAAACTCAATCAAAACCTGGGAGTTTGACATTTATGCCAACACCCAGAAAGGCCCTGTTTGGAGCTTCCCAAACAAGATTCCTTTATGTTTCTGGCAGAACAGACGGACCGCATGAACAGGATGGCGCTGCCAACATGCCGCATTCCAACTGTACCCGTGCCTTCTCTCTCAGAGCCTGCCAGCAAGCCCCTCTCCTGGGGTGAAAGAGACTGGCACAAGATTATCAGGCCAGGGAAGAAGCACAGGCAAGCGATGGAACAAAGGGAAACAGAGAGAGAGCTGGACCCTAACCTAAAGTGTTTTTTTGGGGGGGCTGAGGGGGAGGAAATGCACCTAATCTCCTGCTGTGAAGGAGCAAATCAGACCAAATATCCATCACCTACTGAGATCGAGCACTGTAACCAGACAGTGGGGGAGCATACTGAAGAATAAGATGTTATCAGTTCCTCAAGGAATTTATAGAAAAGCGGCATGGCATAGCGGATAGAGCATGGGCCGGGAGTCAGAAGGTCATGGGTTCTAATTCCGGTTTCGCCACTTGTCTGCTGTGTGACCTAGGGCGAGTCACTTCACTTCTCTGGGCCTCAGTTACCTCGTCTGGAAAATGGGGATTGAGACTGCGAGCCCCACGTGGGACAGGGACTGTGTCCAACCTGACTTGCTTGTATCCACCCCAGCTCTTAGAACAGTGCCTGGCACATAGTAAGCACATAACAAATACCATAATTATTATTATTATTATCTTAGACTAAGAGCTTCTTGTGATACCAACACTGTTGTATTATACTCTCCTAAACTGTTAGTACAGTGCTCTGCATACAGCAAGTGATTGGTTGACTGAACATCCACATCACTCATTCAATCATATTTGAGTGCTTACTGTATGCAGAGCACTGTACTAAGCACTTGGGAGAGTACATTATAACAATAAACAGACACAATCCCTGCCCACGATGAGCTTACAGTCTAGAGGGGGAGACAGACATTAATATAAACAAATTAGGTCATCATCAATCATCATCAAATATCCTAAGACCTAACAGCAGGAAAATCAATGCAGCAACCATTTTCATTCAGTTGTATTCATCTTTTGCCCTCAGAGAGCTAGCAGTCCTGCAAAGACAATGCTGAAAATATTAAAAAGGCTTCTAGACAAGAGGAGGAGTCAGAGATAAAGAAAGACTCAAAAGTTCAAGCACTCAGAATCCAGGAATCAAGTGATTGGAAGCTGGAAGCCCCAGAATGGATAACCCTAGTAGTACTTCTTGGAGGCCTCTTCTTCTCCCACTCCCCCAGACTCACCAGAAAAGGAGGAGGTGTCAGTTTCCTTCTCACCCCCCAATGTGGCTTTCGCACTATCCCTCCTCCCCCTTCCGTTTCCTTCCCTTCCTTTGAAGCCCACATTATTCACCTCTACCACCTGCTCCAGATTCTTGTAGCCATCATCTACCGCCCCCCGGCCCCACCTCCAACTTCTTTAACTTCTTTAACCATTTTGACCCCTTCCTCACCTTCCTTCTCTCCTTTTCCATGCCCACTCTGATCCTTGGAGACTTCAACATCCACACGGATATCCCTGGTGACCCTTCTGCCACCCGCCTTCTATCTCTCCTTGACGCTGCCAACCTCTTGCTCCACCCCACCTCGCCCACTCACCAACTTGGTCACACCCTCGACCTCATCATCTCCTACCGCTGCACTGTGTCCACCCTCACCAACTCTGAAATTCCTCTTTCTGATCATAATCTTCTCACCTGCCTCCTCACTCACACTCCTTTCCCCTGTAAGTCCATATTACTCCCTCACAGAGATCTCCGCTCTCTTGACGCCATCCATCTTTCTGAGTGCCTCATACCCCAACTCGACTCCCTTTCCTCTCTACCCAATATTGATGATCAGATTACTGCTCTCAATTCTACCCTTTCTACTCAGCTAGACTCGCTCGCTCCCCTTTCGCTTCGCTGCTGTCGTACCACTAACCCACAGCCCTGGATCACTGCCACTGTCCGCCTCCTTCGCTCTTATGGTCGAGCTGCTGAACGCTGCTGGCGAAAGTCTAAACACCATGCCAACCTCGTTCACTTCAAGTTTATCCTTTCCTGCCTTAACTCAGCCCTCTCCTCTGCCAGACAAAACTATTTCTCCTCCCTTATTGACACCCATGCCCATCATCCCCGTCAGCTCTTCTGTACATTCAACTTCCTTCTCAGGCCCCCGGTTCATCCCCCTCCTCCTTCCCTCACCCTCAACAATCTGGCCTCCTACTTCATTAATAAAATTAATCGATCAGGTCTGAGCTCCCCAAAGTCACTCCCCCCCTTCTCCAACCCCCCGGGTCTCAATGCTCTCCGCTACTCTCCCATCCTTCCCAGCAGTATCCTCAGAGGAGCTCTCCTCCCTCCTCTCAAGTGCTACTCTGGCCACCTGTGCTTCTGACCCCATTCCCTCTCATTTTATGAAATCTCTCATTCTGTCCCTTCTCCCCTCCTTAACTACCATCTTCAACCGCTCACTCTCCACTGGCTCCTTCCCCTCTGCCTTCAAACATGCCCACATCTCTCCCATCCTAAAAAAACCCTCTCTTGACCCCACCTCACCTTCTAGTTATTGCCCTATCTCCCTCCAACCATTCCTTTCCAAACTCCTTGAACGAGTTGTCTACACATGCTGCCTCGAATTCCTCAACGCCAACTCTCTCCTCGACCCCCTCCAGTCTAGCTTCTGTCCCCTACATTCCACGGAAACTGCCCTCTCAAAGGTCACCAGTGATCTCCTACTTGCCAAATCCAACAGCTCATACTCTATCAATCAATCATATTTATTGAGCACTTACTGTGTGCAGAGCACTGTACTAAGCACTTGGGAAGTACAAGTTGGCAACATATAGAGACGGTCCCTACCCAACAGTGGGCTCACAGTCTAGATGGGGGAGACAGAGAACAAAACAAAACATATTAACAAAATAAAATAAATAGACTAGATATGTACAAGTAAAATAAATAAATAAGTAGAGTAATAAATACGTACAAACATATATACATATATACAGGTGCTGTGGGGAAGGGAAGGAGGTAAGGCGGTGGGGATGGAAAGGGGGAGGAGGGGGAGAGGAAAGAGGGAAGGCCTCCTGGAGGAGGTGAGCTCTCAGTAGGGCCTTGAAGGGAGGAAGAGAGCTAGCTTGGCGGATGTGCAGAGGGAGGGCATTCCAGGCCAGGGGGATGACATGGGCCGGGGGTCAATGGCGGGATGGGTGAGAACGAGGCACGGTGAGGAGATTAGCGGCAGAGGAGCGGAGGGCGCAGGCTGGGCTCTTGAGATCCTCCGGCCGTCCCCACCCTCGGATGAAGAGCTTGGTGAGGAGGAGTTGGCGGTAGAGGACATCCAGCCTGCTCACCCCCATCGGCAGGCCCAGGCGCACCGACAGCCAGCTTCCTTCGCCCCCGACCGCCCATGGCTCTATCCTAATCTTCCTCGACCTCTCAGCTGCCTTCGACACTGTGGACCACCCCCTTCTCCTCAACACGCTATCCAACCTTGGATGCACAGACTCCATCCTCTCCTGGTTCTCCTCATCTCTCCAGCCGTTCATTCTCAGTCTCTTTTGGAGGCTCCTCTTCCCCCTCCCATCCCCTTATTGTAGGGGTTCCTCAAGGTTCAGTTCTTGGTCCCCTTCTGTTCTCGATCTACACTCACTCCCTTGGTGACCTCATTCGCTCCCACGGCTTCAACTATCATCTCTACGCTGATGACACCCAAATCTACATCTCTGCCCCTGCTCTCTCCCCCTCCCTCATCATCAATTGTATTTATTGAGCGCTTACTATGTGCAGAGCACTGTACTAAGCGCTTGGGAAGTACAAATTGGCAACATATAGAGACAGTCCCTACCCAACAGTGGGCTCACAGTCTAAAAGGGGGAGACAGAGAACAAAACCAAACATACTAACAAAATAAAATAAATAGAATAGATATGTAAAATAAATACACCAGCACCTTTCATCCCAAGCAGCGTTACCTAGTGGATACAGCGCAGGTCTGGGATTCAGAAGGACCTGGGTTCTAAATCCGGCTCTGCCACTTGTCTTCTGTGTGACCTTGGGAAAGTCATTTCACTTTTCTGTACCTCAGTTACCTCATCTGTAAAGTGGGGAATAAGACTGTGAATCGTATGTGGTACATGGACTTTGTCCAACCCAATTATCTTTTATCTACCCCAG